>NC_139817.1:6265714-6393214 GCF_963457635.1 Microchirus variegatus
TACATCCTTCCAACGTTGTGATTGAGGTGTCTGATTCTAATTATTTCAAGTGCATCATTTCACTACCGTAGTAATGTTTGTTGTGGGTTTTTTTAAATCACTGTTTTACGAGTCGGTGTTCATGATACCTATAGATCCCCGAGCAATTACGCAGAGAGTGTGTGAGAAACAATTAGCGAGAGCTCGTCGTTGAACTTGGTTTCCCCAGCTCTGTTTTGTGTCGGTGTCGGCGTCGAGAGAGCGAGGGAATGTGTTCTCGCATATTTTATTCTACGTGCGTACGTGCGCCTCTCGCTCTGTGTGCAGACAAATTAGCCTGAAACGTTCTTTTTCTTTTTTTTGTTCCAGATCCAGAGGTGCATCCACAAAATGAGGAGTACTGGGGCCACGTGAACCCCATCGGCCCCCGAGCTTGCTACGACGAGGGCAAGCGCGTGGCAGAAACGATGTGCTACGCCTACATGAAACAGGTATCGTCATACACGCTCGCACTGATGATTTATTTTGCCTTGTTGCTACAGGGACTGGTATAATTGACGTCTATGTTAAGGTCAAGGTACACGAGTAGAATAACTCGATCAGACACTTATATATAATAGAATCATCTCAATTAAACCTGGATTAGACGACCCCACGTACCTTTTTAGATGTTTATGATATCATAACAGATTGCACAATGTATTAAGGTGATGTAAAAATGACTTCAGCCATCTTTATATTAAGCCTTTATCTGAATTACCATCACAAAACAATGAATTTTAAACATTTTAAACATTTTGATACAAACTGGTATCTAATCATACTTTATCAGTCTGATACAGTTGTTTTTAGATGTTTTAAACTGCTTATCTGTGCTGTGATGCTCCAACCCTGTTGTCCATTTAAAGAAACTAACAGTACAATTCTTTACAGACTACGCTTAGAAAAAGTATTTATGTGCAATTTTGGATTTTGGATTTGGGGGTGGGTTGTATCGGTTCATACGAAGGAACCAATCAGGACATGAAAGTCGCTCCTTTAACAGATTGTTTGGTCCATAAAATAGTATGAAATATTGATAATTGCTTCAGTTATTCAGTTTACTGTTACAAAAGCACCAAATAATCCAGGAAAAGTTGACTTTTATGAAGCAAAAGTGTCACGAAAATGTATTTTCTTTCTTCCCGTTACGACACCGTGATTGACAGCAGCCTTTGATAATCACACATGATTGACTCGTCTTGCCTTTCCTTCAGGCAGGTGATATTTATTTATCTGCCTCATCTCCTGCTTCTCCTCAGCTGCCCATTATTATAATTTTTTTTTCACACTTACGGGGGGAGAATTCTCGGAAATGACAGCTCTTCAACATCCAGCTGTCAGTTGTTTGTTGCCGATGAGAAAGAAGATCGCACATTTACATCTAATGCGCAGTCATGTAATCAAAATTGATTAACCTTCACAGAGTGATGAGTGTAGGTTATGCAATGGACGGACAAAGTGCCTTTTTGTGCCGCCTTTTTTATACGGAAAGCAAACTACGCACCCGCTCATATGATGGTACGATAATGGTTATTTACCATATGGCTGTAAGAAACTGGTGGAATTATTATACATATCCTAACGGGGGTGTCAATATAGGCCTGAATCAATGACATTACTAAATCAAGTTTTAGGATTTCTCAGCTTCTTAAAGCTCACATAGAGTGGTCCTGTTGCACATATATGTTAGTTATGGAGGTCTACTTGCATACATTAACTTGTTTTTATGGTCAAAAACCTCCTAGTTGCTGTAAACGAGCCGATAGAAATCCTCTTTTCTGACGCTGTTCCCCAGCCGCGATATTTCAGACTCAACTCTCACCCCCAGAAGACAGACTGTGTTGTGATTGGCCAGCCAGCGTAGAGCCTTCCCAACTGTCTTGTGATTGGCCAGTACCAGGAAGTGACATATTCAGTACACAAAGGCGCAGCTCCCCCCTCTGGAACGGTGGATGCACTGCTCATCATTATCAAAGCATTGTTTTAACAGTGTTTAAAAATAGCTTCTTCACGACTCCCCGCCGCAGTCCCTTTTATGACTTTGACCCGGAGTCAGACCCAGAGTCAGAAGACACTGTCGCTCGTGAAACACCTCCACAACGGACGTTATTCTTCTTCTGCGGTTCAATGTACGCAACCGGATGTGCCCGGACTAGTGCCCGGAGCAGGACGATCTGCTGTTCCGGAGAACCGATGTGTACGTAACCGGACCGGGTTTTTTCAGAGATCTCGCTGAGCCCGAGATTACAGCAGTGGCTGAACTGTTTGTTTTGAACCTTCAGGGCTTCTTAAACAAGGTAATGACGCAGATACACACTAAAAAACAGCGTTAATTGGAACTTCCGTCCGCTTTAAATGTGAATATTTTCTGAAAATATCATTTTCTGGCATTTTATGGACCAAACGATTAGAATAAACAACAGATTATGAGATTTAACGTTGGAAAGTGTGGAAATAAAGGGAGACTTGTGGTTCGGGGCCTTAAAGCAGAGCCAATACTCAATATTGTGATACTTTAGCGAATCAGTATTTTCTTGAAACCCTGGTAGTTATACCAGCAGAGGGCGCACATCAGCCACATCTCTAATGTTAATATCAGGTGAAGAAGTCAGAATGTGAGGCTAGGTCCCCTTGTCTGTTCATCAAAAGCATCAGGCTAAGGAACGATGACGAAGTGAGTTCATGAGTTGGCACGAAAAAGATAAACAATACTTAGCCTGTATGACGTAATTATGTTGTGCTAATTTACCAAAGTTGATATAAATAAACATCAAACTATCACCACGTTATAAAACTTTGAATTCTGAACAACAGCAACAATAGTTTGTTAGTTCCTCCGTCGTCTTGTTCTGTGCACCGTCAACTTTTGTTTTCATGACCTTTGGCATCACTTCTCCTCGCATTCATAATCTACAATTAGTGTTTTCCTGTTTCTATAAGATAAAGACGGTCCTTCATTAGTCCCATATCGGGGAAATGAATGTCTGTACGTGTGCAGACTCGTGTTATGAATTTAAATGCCGGACCTTAATGTAGTTGGCGGTTTAAATGTATAACCTACCACTCCACTTAGCTTTACATAATCGCCCAGAATGCACTGGATTTATTGCACATTAATTATGATTGTAATTAGAGGAAAATGAGCCGTAATTCAAGCTCTTTTTTTTTTTGACACATTATTCTTCGCATATATATAACACACACCTTCATTTACATCTATACACAGTGAGGGTATCTGTGCCCACCTATGAAACCGGCCCTCTTCATCACACTGTCCTCATTGTGTCCCTGCGCCTCATTCTGCTGAATACATTTACTGTTTCTGTCCATTTAAATTCACGCTCTTCATTTTCAAGAGCGCAGTCTGCATAATTCTAATGTTTTTATTCATGTCCTTTGGCATGAAACAAGTGTACATGCCATCTGAAGTGGTATCCATTGATGTACTGTGCTGCTGGAACTCTAAGGCCATGGATTTCTTTCTATTTTTTATGTTATTGGTTTTCTATATCTGCAGGATCTGCGTCGGTCTCTGTAAAAGTGTAAAAAAGTGGGGAAACTGGGTCACTGTTGCTGGCTAGTGTTTATATCAGTGTGTATCATATGTTAAACTTGAGGATCGTATAATAAATCACACCAGTTGCATCATTTATAAGCTGGAAAATGTACACATATCTCGCCTTTTGATTTTTTAATCGAGTAAAAACAGAAGACGATGAAAGATCTCGGCGCAAACCAGAGATGAGCAAAAGTAACAGGAAAATATTGACCATTTTAAGACCATTTGTATTCATAAATTGATATTGAAGGTACATCGTGACATGTTTTCATACATACATCCTGATTTTCTGCTGTCGTCGTGGCTCCTGACTGCACAATCCCTACAACACTTTATAGGAACCTGCTCATTCATCACAATAATTGAAACTGTAGGATACTCCAGGTTTACTTATGGCGCTTTTCCATGATATAGTTCTAGCGCTACTTCTTCCTGCATGACCGTCAGTCAACTGAAATACGTCTGAGCGGGTTGTGATTCGGCTCACGTTCGCCGGCTCCTCTGTTAAATATTGCGATGGATATTAATGTATGTTTTCAGGATTTTTAAGTCTTTTGTAACCGATCTACTGAAAACAAGATTTCTGATTGTTTTAGCTTCCGGTCTTCGTTTCTTTGCTCCACATAACAAAGAAATCATTAAAACTGAATTTGAGACATTCGAGAACATGGTCATTTTCCAGGTTTGACAAATACTGATCAACGTTTTAAAAACATTTTTATTTAACCTTTATTTATACAAGTAGTCCCATTGAGACCTGGTTATGACTTGCTAAATATTGTAATGTTACAAAAACATTAACGTGTTACTGAGGTTCCAAACTATTACTTTATTTACTCTAAACTTTGTTATGTTACAGAAACTGTTTACCAATGTTTAAAAAATACAATAAAAAACATGAAAAATACTCGACAACCTAACATTTTATGGACCAAACGATTCATCGATTACGAAAATAATCATTAGCTGCAGCTCTAGTTCGCTTTGATTCTTGTGTCGGACGTCACGCTCATGACTCTTCTAGCTAAGCCGTGTTAGAACTGTGTAACGGAAAAGTCGCATTAGATATATCGATTATTCAACAATACAGCTGTCAAATATTGAATAATAAAGTAGTCGCAAAAGTTAATAGTTAATATAGACTTGTCCCGTATGGTCTTTTGCTCACAGGAAGGAGTGGAGGTGAGAGTGGCCAGAATCTTCAACACGTTCGGTTCCCGAATGCACATGAACGACGGACGCGTGGTCAGCAACTTCATCCTGCAGGCTCTGCAGGGAGAACCTCTCACTGTACGCATCCCAACGTGCTCGTCCTGATTCTCATGACCGATGCACAGAAATGTGAAATTGTGCAGAATTGATAATACGTTTCTTCTTCTTCTTCTTCTTCTTCTTTTTGTTTTTGTAGGTCTATGGTACTGGTTCCCAAACCCGAGCTTTTCAATACGTGAGGTAAGACGAGGACCTTTTCATTGATACTTAACTGATAACCTCACATGTCGGATTACATTTAATTATTGTTGCTCACCCACCAAACAATTTTCTGTATTTGTTGCTTTATGAACAGTTGAGAAAAGTTGAGAAAAGAGTCTACGGGAGATTTTGGGATTTTGTACACACTTAAATATCAGGGTCTTTTAAGGGAAGTTGCCTCTCTTCAAACCAAGACATCCTGAAATTTCCTGAATTACTTATGATTTATGAAGGTTTTACCTATTCTGTCAAATATTTATGGTCTAAGGAGAAAGTGCTGTTCATATGTGCTATAACTCCACTTTGTTTGTTTGTAAAACTAAACTTTTTGATGGTATTGATTTATTTTACCCTCTACAATATACATACATACATATATGTGTGTCATGTTTATAATTTATTCTCCCCGTTGCCCCCGAGACTCTCGCCGTCGTTGATTTATGGACGTAATACCTGCTCATATGCACAGATGCAAATGTGACATGTGCAGAAAGCGCTAGCTAGCTGAAGTGAATGTGGCGCGGTGAGAGTTGAGGAAATGGGTTTCATATATTATACATGTTTGGGGTGCATCATGTCATCTCGACTACTGACTTTATGTCGTTTTAATGAACGATGATTTAGTTTTAAGGATTTTCTTTGTGATATGGAGCAAATTATTCCCATTTAAGAAGCTGGAAAATCTGAAAGAGCATCATGTTCCCGTAAAACACTATGTTAACGTCACATTGATTTGTTCTTGCAGCGATCTGGTGAACGGCCTGGTTTTGCTGATGAACAGCAACATCAGCAGTCCAGTCAATCTGGTAAGTTTCGTCTCGTTTATTCGTGAAGAAACGAGCTCCAGCTGATGAAAGTGTGTGTGTGTGTGTCGTGTGTTTCCAGGGAAACCCAGAGGAACACACCATACTGGAGTTCGCCCGCCTCATCAAAAGTCTCGTCGGTAAGTTATCGTCACATTTACACTACCGTTCAAAATGTTGTTGTTTTCCATTAAAAGTCACACTTTTATTCATCAAAAGAGTTGGGAAATTAATAGGAAATATAGTCAAGACATTGACGAGATTAGAAATAATGATTTTAATGACATTTTCAAGGGTTTCCTAATCATCCAATAGCCTACACAATGTAGAACACTGGAAATGGGCCTCCATTAAAAACCAGACATTTGCAGCTAGAATAGTTGTTTTCCACTTTATCAATGTATAGACTGTATTTCTGATTCATTTAATGTTATATTCATTGAAAAAAAAAAAAGTGATTTTCCTTCAAAAACAAGTGACCCCAAAACACCCCTAAACAGTCAGTGTATACTTGTGTATGTTTGCTCTCATCACTCTCGCACACACACACACACACACTCACAGTGAGCGGGAGTCAGATCCAGTTCCTGCCGGAGGCGCAGGACGACCCGCAGAGACGGAGACCCGACATCCGGAAAGCCAAGATGCTGCTCGGCTGGGAGCCAGTGGTATGTTTTCACGTATCACAACAAAACTCGAGCCCATAATATGTTTCAAGTTCACTTAAAAAATGTGGATCTTGCAGAGGTTGTTTTTCCCAATGAATCGCTTAGTTTGGTCCATAAAATGTCCGAAAATGTTGAGTCCACAAACCAAAATGATTGAGTTTTATTGCTTTCAGAATATATACTATAATATTCACATTTAAGGAGCTGGAAAAACCAGGGAACTTTGTTTTAATTATTAAAAAAAACACTTGAGACATATATAACATTGAATATTTAAAAAAAAAAAAAAAAAGTAGTTGAACATTCATTTAATAATTGATAAATATTCGATTAATCAATTAATCTTTGCAGCCTTAGTTTTCTTCTTCTACCTGCACCTTCAGAGGAAATGCTTTATGCTAATGCTAAAGTAACCCTAAACTTTAAAAACAGAGGCACACGGTACACAGGTGCGCTGCTTTTTTGTAGCTATTTGTCTTCTTCCAGTCAGTCGTCATTGGAAACGCGCCACGCGTTAATGTACGTAGCACTCATTTCCTCCGATTCATTCATAATCAGTTCATCTTGAACATCCTTACATAAATTCCTGGAAAAGTAAAATACGGCGAGTATCCAGGATCGTTCTCGTCAAAACATCCGTCGTATATCCGTGAGGGGGCTCTGATTATCACATCGCCAGATTAACCTCGGTTACCCAGTAACTAACCCATCGCATGTTGTGACAGGTGCCGCTGGAGGAAGGATTGAACAAAACCATCCAGTACTTCAGCAGAGAGCTGGAGCACCAGGCCAACAACCAGTACATCCCCAAACCCAAAGCGGCTCGCATGAAGAAGGGCAGACCGAGACACAACTGAGTCCGTGTGTCGGACGACACCACAGAGCTCGCAGAAGGACGTCACACTGTCGCCTCTGAGGAGACGCGTGTTTATATATATACATATATATATATATATATGTACACTGCAAAGCAGAGCATTCTGGGATATGGAGTTCTCTGTGCGAGAAGCAGAGGCATCTTTTAAAAAAAAAAAAAAAAAACTTCAAGCTTGTGTTGCCTTTGGTTGGAGCTGCTGCTGCTGCTGCTGCTGTGTTGGACGGACAAACCGAATCAAGAAAAAAGACGGAAAATCTAATCTAACGCAGCCGTTTGTGAATTTGTGCTCTTGCTGTTTTAAAATCGCGGATGTGAGAATCTCGCAGTGATTTGTGTCGATCAGTTTCCAGGTTGTTTTGTTTTGTTATTTGATTTGATTTTTTTTCCCCCCTCTGGATGTTTTTCGTCCTCTCGTCATCGGCGCGTCAAGCTCGTGCAATCAGACTGAGACTGTTACAGCATCATCATCGTCGCCTTTGTCGGGTGTTTTACTTTTGTCAAATCTTATTTCAAGATGTGCATTATCAGTTTCAGGTGAAGATGCTATTTTAATAAAATATTTTCAATATTTTGTGGACATGATAATTGATCATTTCTGCTTGTGTGTGTGTTCACTTGTCTTTATTTCCATAATGTGAGGATGTTAAGTTGCCCTCAGATCAACGACATTCTGTTGGCACTGATTTTGTGGGACAACGTGGACCCAACTACGTCCAAAAAAAAAGGTAAAAGTGACCAAAAAATCATACTTTAGTATACTAAAAGTATGACTTACTATAGTACGACCCAGTCCTCGTACAGTGCTTCTCAATTACTTTCTGTTGTATGCTTATTAACGCTAAAGAAAACAAAATATAGATCAACTTACGACAAAGAATAACTTAAATAGCATAGTTTTTTAGTCTGTAACAGAAAAGATTTAAAGTGCATCAATTCGTGTATGTGGATGTGCAATTACACTTTATCCTAGTACGGCAAAAAACGGCGTGGTCGCATCGCATTTTTTGGTCCAAAATTTGACAAAAACGACATGTCGTCCAAAATGTAACAAAAAACGACATACTATCCTTTGTTGTCCAAAATTTTTAGAAAAAGATGTTTTGTCCAAAAAACAACATAATACACTGTTGTCCAAAATGTGACAAAAAACTACATACTATACTTAGTCGTCCAAAATTTGACAAAAATGACATACTATACTGTCGTCCAAAATGTCACAAAAAACTACATACTATACTTTGTCGTCCAAAATTTTACAAACACTACATACTATGTCGTCCAAAATATGACAAAAATCTACATACTATACTATGTCGTCCAAAATTTTACAAAAAATACATAAAATACCATGTCATCCAAAATGTGACAAAAAAACGGCATACTATACTATGTCCAAAAATTTTTGAAAATAATTTGACAAAAACTACATATTATACTGTTGTCCAAAATGTGACAAAAAACGTTATACTATATTATGTTGTCCAAAATGTGACAAAAAAACGACATACTATACTATGTAATCTAAAATTTTTATTAAAAAAAATGTTTGTCCTAAATTTGACAAAAAAGACATACTATACTATGTCGTCCAAAATTTGACAAAAACGACATACTATACTATGTCGTCCAAAATGTGACAAAAAACGACATACTACACTGTCGTCCAAAATATGACAAAAAACTACATACTATACTTTGTCGTCCAAAATTTGACAAAACACTATATACTATACTGTGTCCATAATTATAAAGAACTACATACTATGCTGCGTCGTCCAAAATGTGACAAAAAAACGGCATACTATACTATGTCCCAAATTTTTTTTAAATAATTTGACAAAAATACGACATACTATACTATGTAATCTAAAATTTTTATTAAAAAAAATGTTTGTCCTAAATTTGAAAAAAAAAGACATATTATACTATGTCGTCAAAAATCTGTTTTTCCAAAAAATTGTCCGATTTTGGACGACATAGTATAGTATGATGCACTACATAGTATAGTATGACATTTTTGTCAAGTTTTGGACCAAAAAACAGTTTTTCAAAAAAATTGTCAGATTTTGGACGACATAGTATAGTATGACGTTTTTGTCAAATTTTGGACCAATTTTTTTCCTTCAAAAAATGGTCACATTTTGGACGACATAGTATAGTATGATGCACTACACAGTATAGTATGACATTTTTGTCAAGTTTTGGACCAAAAAAGCTGTTTTTCAAAAACATTGTCAGATTTTGGACGACATAGTATAGTATGTCGTTTTTGTCAAATTTTGGACCAAATATTTTTTTCCAAAAATGGTCACATTTTGGAGGACATAGTATAGTATGATGCACTACATAGTATAGTATGACGTTTTTGTCAAGTTTTGGACCAAAAAACAGTTTTTCAAAAAAAAATTCAGATTTTGGACGACATAGTATAGTATGTCGTTTTTGTCAAATTTTGGACCAATTCTTTTTTTTCCAAAAATGGTCACATTTTGGACGACATAGTATAGTATGATGCACTACATAGTATAGTATGACGTTTTTGTCAAGTTTTGGACCAAAGAAAAGTTTTTCAAAAAAATTGTCCGATTTTGGACGACATAGTATAGTATGTCGTTTTTGTCAAATTTTGGACCAATTTTTTTCCTTCAAAAAATGGTCACATTTTGGACGACATAGTATAGTATGATGCACTACACAGTATAGTATGACATTTTTGTCAAGTTTTGGACCAAAAAACTGTTTTTCAAAAACATTGTCAGATTTTGGACGACATAGTATAGTATGATGCACTACACAGTATAGTATGACATTTTTGTCAAGTTTTGGACCAAAAAACTGTTTTTCAAAAAAGTTGTCAGATTTTGGACGACATAGTATAGTATGTCGTTTTTGTCAAATTTTGGACCAAATATTTTTTTTCCAAAAATGGTCACATTTTGGAGGACATAGTATAGTATGATGTACTACATAGTATAGTATGACATTTTTGTCAAGTTTTGGACCAAAAAACAGTTTTTCAAAATAATTGTCAGATTTTGGACGACATAGTATATAGTATGTCGTTTTTGTCAAATTTTGGACCAATTTTTTTCCTTCAAAAAATGGTCACATTTTAGACGACATAGTATAGTATGTCGTTTTTGTCAAATTTTGGACCAATTTTTTTTCTTCAAAAAATGGTCACATTTTGGACGACATAGTATAGTATGATGCACTACATAGTATAGTATGACGTTTTTGTCAAGTTTTGGACCAAAAAACTGTTTTTCAAAAAAATTGTCAGATTTTGGACGACATAGTATATAGTATGACGTTTTTGTCAAATTTTGGACCAATTTTTTTCCTTCAAAAAATGGTCACATTTTAGACGACATAGTATAGTATGTCGTTTTTGTCAAATTTTGGACCAAATTCTTTTTTTCAAAAAATGGTCACATTTTGGACGACATAGTATAGTATGATGCACTACATAGTATAGTATGACGTTTTTGTCAAGTTTTGGACCAAAAAACAGTTTTTCAAAATAATTGTCAGATTTTGGACGACATAGTATAGTATGTCGTTTTTGTCAAATTTTGGACCAATTTTTTTTCTTCAAAAAATGGTCAAATTTTAGACGACATAGTATAGTATGATGCACTACATAGTATAGTATGACATTTTTGTCAAGTTTTGGACCAAAAAACAGTTTTTCAAAAAAATTGTCAGATTTTGGACGACATAGTATAGTATGTCGTTTTTGTCAAATTTTGGACCAATTTTTTTCCTTCAAAAAATGGTCACATTTTAGACGACATAGTATAGTATGATGCACTACATAGTATAGTATGACGTTTTTGTCAAGTTTTGGACAAAAACACTTTTTCAAAAAAATTGTCAGATTTTGGACGACATAGTATAGTATGTCGTTTTTGTCAAATTTTGGACCAATTTTTTTTCTTCAAAAAATGGTAACATTTTAGACGACAGTATAGTATGATGCACTACATAGTATAGTATGACGTTTTTGTCAAGTTTTGGACCAAAAAACAGTTTTTCAAAAAAATTGTCAGATTTTGGACGACAGTATAGTATGTCGTTTTTGTCAAATTTTGGACCAATTTTTTTCCTTCAAAAAATGGTCACATTTTAGACGACATCGTATAGTATGATGCACTACATAGTATAGTATGACGTTTTTGTCAAGTTTTGGACCAAAAAACTGTTTTTCAAAAAAATTGTCAGATTTTAGACGACATAGTATAGTATGTCGTTTTTGTCAAATTTTGGACCAAATTCTTTTTTTCAAAAAATGGTCACATTTTGGACGACATAGTATAGTATGATGCACTACATAGTATAGTATGACGTTTTTGTCAAGTTTTGGACCAAAAAACTGTTTTTCAAAAAAATTGTCAGATTTTGGACGACATAGTATAGTATGTCGTTTTTGTCAAATTTTGGACCAATTTTTTTCCTTCAAAAAATGGTCACATTTTAGACGACATAGTATAGTATGATGCACTACATAGTATAGTATGACGTTTTTGTCAAGTTTAGGACCAAAAAACTGTTTTTCAAAAAAATTGTCAGATTTTAGACGACATAGTATAGTATGTCGTTTTTGTCAAATTTTGGACCAAATTCTTTTTTTCTTCAAAAAATGGTCACATTTTGGACGACATAGTATAGTATGATGCACTACATAGTATAGTATGACGTTTTTGTCAAGTTTTGGACCAAAAAACAGTTTTTCAAAATAATTGTCAGATTTTGGACGACATAGTATAGTATGTCGTTTTTGTCAAGTTTTGGACCAATTTTTTTTCTTCAAAAAATGGTAAAATTTTAGACGACATAGTATAGTATGATGCACTACATAGTATAGTATGACATTTTTGTCAAGTTTTGGACCAAAAAACAGTTTTCAAAAAAATTGTCAGATTTTGGACGACATAGTATAGTATGTCGTTTTTGTCAAATTTTGGATCAATTTTTTTCCTTCAAAAAATGGTCACATTTTAGACGACATAGTATCGTATGATGCACTACATAGTATAGAATGACGTTTTTGTCAAGTTTTGGACCAAAAAACAGTTTTTCAAAATAATTGTCAGATTTTGGACGACATAGTATAGTATGTCGTTTTTGTCAAATTTTGGACCAATTTTTTTTCTTCAAAAAATGGTAACATTTTAGACGACATAGTATAGTATGATGCACTACATAATATAGAATGACGTTTTTGTCAAGTTTTGGACCAAAAAACAGTTTTTCAAAAAAATTGTCAGATTTTGGACGACATAGTATAGTATGTCGTTTTTGTCAAATTTTGGACCAATTTTTTTCCTTCAAAAAATGGTCAAATTTTAGACGACATAGTATAGTATGATGCACTACATAGTATAGTATGACGTTTTTGTCAAGTTTTGGACCAAAAAACAGTTTTTCAAAAAAAGTTGTCAGATTTTGGACGACATAGTATAGTATGTCGTTTTTGTCAAATTTTGGACCAATTTTTTTCCTTCAAAAAATGGTCACATTTTAGAAGACATAGTATCGTATGATGCACTACATAGTATAGCATGACGTTTTTGTCAAGTTTTGGACCAAAAAACAGTTTTTCAAAATAATTGTCAGATTTTGGACGACATAGTATAGTATGTCGTTTTTGTCAAATTTTGGACCAATTTTTTTTCTTCAAAAAATGGTAACATTTTAGAGGACAGTATAGTATGATGCACTACATAGTATAGTATGACGTTTTTGTCAAGTTTTGGACCAAAAAACAGTTTTTCAAAAAAATTGTCAGATTTTGGACGACATAGTATAGTATGTCGTTTTTGTCAAATTTTGGACCAAATTTTTTTTTCAAAAAATGGTCACATTTTGGACGACATAGTATAGTATGATGCACTACATAGTATAGTATGACGTTTTGTCAAGTTTTGGACCAAAAAACTGTTTTTCAAAAAAATTGTCAGATTTTGGACGACATAGTATAGTATGTCGTTTTTGTCAAATTTTGGACCAATTTTTTTTCTTCAAAAAATGGTAACATTTTAGACGACATAGTATAGTATGATGCACTACATAGTATATTATGACGTTTTTGTCAAGTTTTGGACCAAAAAACAGTTTTTCAAAAAAAGTTGTCAGATTTTGGACGACATGGTATAGTATGTCGTTTTTGTCAAATTTTGGACCAATTTTTTTCCTTCAAAAAATGGTCACATTTTAGACGACATAGTATAGTATGATGCACTACATAGGATAGTATGACGTTTTTGTCAAGTTTAGGACCAAAAAACAGTTTTTCCAAAAAATTGTCAGATTTTAGACGACATAGTATAGTATGTCGTTTTTGTCAAATTTTGGACCAAATTTTTTTTTCAAAAAATGGTCACATTTTAGACGACATAGTATAGTATGATGCACTACACAGTATAGTATGACATTTTTGTCAAGTTTTGGACCAAAAAACAGTTTTTCAAAAAAATTGTTAGATTTTGGACGACATAGTATAGTATGTCGTTTTTGTCAAATTTTGGACCAAATTCTTTTTTTCAAAAAATGGTCACATTTTGGACGACATAGTATAGTATGATGCACTACATAGTATAGTATGACGTTTTTGTCAAGTTTTGGACCAAAAAACAGTTTTTCAAAAAAATTGTCAGATTTTGGACGACATAGTATAGTATGTCGTTTTTGTCAAATTTTGGACCAAATTATTTTTTTCAAAAAATGGTCACATTTTGGACGACATAGTATAGTATGATGCACTACATAGTTTTGTATGACGTTTTTGTCAAGCTTTGGACCAAAAAACTGTTTTTCAAAAAAATTGTCAGATTTTGGACGACATAGTATAGTATGTCCTTTTTGTCAAATTTTGGACCAATTTTTTTCCTTCAAAAAATGGTCACATTTTAGACGACATAGTATTGTCTGATGCACTACATAGTATAGAATGACGTTTTTGTCAAGTTTTGGACCAAAAAACAGTTTTTCAAAAAAATTGTCAGATTTTGGACGACATAGTATAGTATGTCGTTTTTGTCAAATTTTGGACCAATTTTTTTCCTTCAAAAAATGGTCACATTTTAGACGACATAGTATAGTATGATGCACTACATAGTATAGTATGACGTTTTTGTCAAGTTTTGGACCAAAAAACTGTTTTTCAAAAAAATTGTCAGATTTTAGACGACATAGTATAGTATGTCGTTTTTGTCAAATTTTGGACCAATTTTTTTTCTTCAAAAAATGGTAACATTTTAGACGACATAGTATAGTATGATGCACTACATAGTATAGTATGACGTTTTTGTCAAGTTTTGGACCAAAAAACAGTTTTTCAAAAAAATTGTTAGATTTTGGACGACATAGTATAGTATGACGTTTTTGTCAAATTTTGGACCAATTTTTTTCCTTCAAAAAATGGTCACATTTTAGACGACATAGTATAGTATGATGCACTACATAGTATAGTATGACGTTTTTGTCAAGTTTTGGACCAAAAAACAGTTTTTCAAAAAAATTGTCAGATTTTGGACGACATAGTATAGTATGTCGTTTTTGTCAAATTTTGGACCAAATTCTTTTTTTCAAAAAATGGTCACATTTTGGACGACATAGTATAGTATGATGCACTACATAGTTTTGTATGACGTTTTTGTCAAGCTTTGGACCAAAAAACTGTTTTTCAAAAAAATTGTCAGATTTTGGACGACATAGTATAGTATGTCCTTTTTGTCAAATTTTGGACCAATTTTTTTCCTTCAAAAAATGGTCACATTTTAGACGACATAGTATTGTCTGATGCACTACATAGTATAGAATGACGTTTTTGTCAAGTTTTGGACCAAAAAACAGTTTTTCAAAAAAATTGTCAGATTTTGGACGACATAGTATAGTATGTCGTTTTTGTCAAATTTTGGACCAATTTTTTTCCTTCAAAAAATGGTCACATTTTAGACGACATAGTATAGTATGATGCACTACATAGTATAGTATGACGTTTTTGTCAAGTTTTGGACCAAAAAACAGTTTTTCAAAAAAATTGTCAGATTTTAGACGACATAGTATAGTATGTCGTTTTTGTCAAATTTTGGACCAATTTTTTTTCTTCAAAAAATGGTAACATTTTAGACGACATAGTATAGTATGATGCACTACATAGTATCGTATGACGTTTTTGTCAAGTTTTGGACCAAAAAACAGTTTTTCAAAAAAATTGTTAGATTTTGGACGACATAGTATAGTATGACGTTTTTGTCAAATTTTGGACCAATTTTTTTCCTTCAAAAAATGGTCACATTTTAGACGACATAGTATAGTATGTCGTTTTTGTCAAATTTTGGACCAAATTCTTTTTTTCAAAAAATGGTCACATTTTGGACGACATAGTATAGTATGATGCACTACATAGTATAGTATGACGTTTTTGTCAAGTTTTGGACCAAAAAACAGTTTTTCAAAATAATTGTCAGATTTTGGACGACATAGTATAGTATGTCGTTTTTGTCAAATTTTGGACCAATTTTTTTTCTTCAAAAAATGGTAACATTTTAGACGACAGAATAGTATGATGCACTACATAGTATAGTATGACGTTTTTGTCAAGTTTTGGACCAAAAAACAGTTTTTCAAAAAAATTGTCAGATTTTGGACGACAGTATAGTATGTCGTTTTTGTCAAATTTTGGACCAATTTTTTTCCTTCAAAAAATGGTCACATTTTAGACGACATCGTATAGTATGATGCACTACATAGTATAGTATGACGTTTTTGTCAAGTTTTGGACCAAAAAACTGTTTTTCAAAAAAATTGTCAGATTTTAGACGACATAGTATAGTATGTCGTTTTTGTCAAATTTTGGACCAAATTCTTTTTTTCAAAAAATGGTCACATTTTGGACGACATAGTATAGTATGATGCACTACATAGTATAGTATGACGTTTTTGTCAAGTTTTGGACCAAAAAACTGTTTTTCAAAAAAATTGTCAGATTTTGGACGACATAGTAGTATGTCGTTTTTGTCAAATTTTGGACCAATTTTTTTTCTTCAAAAAATGGTAACATTTTAGACGACATAGTTTAGTATGATGCACTACATAGTATAGTATGACGTTTTTGTCAAGTTTTGGACCAAAAAACTGTTTTTCAAAAAAATTGTCAGATTTTGGACGACATAGTATCGTATGTCGTTTTTGTCAAATTTTGGACCAAATTTTTTTTCTTCAAAAAATGGTCAAATTTTAGACGACATAGTATAGTATGATGCACTACATAGTATAGTATGACGTTTTTGTCAAGTTTTGGACCAAAAAACAGTTTTTCAAAAAAATTGTCAGATTTTGGACGACATAGTATAGTATGTCGTTTTTGTCAAATTTTGGACCAATTTTTTTCCTTCAAAAAATGGTCACATTTTAGACGACATAGTATAGTATGATGCACTACATAGTATAGTATGTCGTTTTTGTCAAATTTTGGACCAAATTCTTTTTTTCAAAAAATGGTCACATTTTGGACGACATAGTATAGTATGATGCACTACATAGTATAGTATGACGTTTTTGTCAAGTTTAGGACCAATTTTTTTCCTTCAAAAAATGGTCACATTTTAGACGACATAGTATAGTATGATGCACTACATAGTATAGTATGACGTTTTTGTCAAGTTTAGGACCAAAAAACTGTTTTTCAAAAAAATTGTCAGATTTTAGACGACATAGTATAGTATGTCGTTTTTGTCAAATTTTGGACCAAATTCTTTTTTTCAAAAAATGGTCACATTTTGGACGACATAGTATAGTATGATGCACTACATAGTATAGTATGTCGTTTTTGTCAAGTTTTGGACCAAAAAACTGTTTTTCAAAAAAATTGTCAGATTTTGGACGACATAGTATAGTATGTCGTTTTTGTCAAATTTTGGACCAATTGTTTTTCTTCAAAAAATGGTCAAATTTTAGACGACATAGTATAGTATGATGCACTACATAGTATAGTATGACATTTTTGTCAAGTTTTGGACCAAAAAACAGTTTTTCAAAAAAATTGTCAGATTTTGGACGACATAGTATAGTATGTCGTTTTTGTCAAATTTTGGACCAATTTTTTTTCTTCAAAAAATGGTCAAATTTTAGACGACAGTATAGTATGATGCACTACATAGTATAGTATGACATTTTTGTCAAGTTTTGGACCAAAAAACAGTTTTTCAAAAAAATTGTCAGATTTTGGACGACATGGTATAGTATGTCGTTTTTGTCAAATTTTGGCCCAATTTTTCTTCTTCAAAAAATGGTCACATTTTAGACGACATAGTATAGTATGATGCACTACATAGTATAGTATGACGTTTTTGTCAAGTTTTGGACCAAAAAACAGTTTTTCAAAAAAAGTTGTCAGATTTTGGACGACATGGTATAGTATGTCGTTTTTGTCAAATTTTGGACCAATTTTTTTCCTTCAAAAAATGGTCACATTTTAGACGACATAGTATAGTATGATGCACTACATAGGATAGTATGACGTTTTTGTCAAGTTTAGGACCAAAAAACAGTTTTTCAAAAAAATTGTCAGATTTTAGACGACATAGTATAGTATGTCGTTTTTGTCAAATTTTGGACCAAATTTTTTTTTCAAAAAATGGTCACATTTTAGACGACATAGTATAGTATGATGCACTACACAGTATAGTATGACATTTTTGTCAAGTTTTGGACCAAAAAACAGTTTTTCAAAAAAATTGTCAGATTTTGGACGACATAGTATAGTATGTCGTTTTTGTCAAATTTTGGACCAAATTCTTTTTTTCAAAAAATGGTCACATTTTGGACGACATAGTATAGTATGATGCACTACATAGTATAGTATGACGTTTTTGTCAAGTTTTGGACCAAAAAACAGTTTTTCAAAAAAATTGTCAGATTTTGGACGACATAGTATAGTATGTCGTTTTTGTCAAATTTTGGACCAAATTCTTTTTTTCAAAAAATGGTCACATTTTGGACGACATAGTATAGTATGATGCACTACATAGTTTTGTATGACGTTTTTGTCAAGCTTTGGACCAAAAAACTGTTTTTCAAAAAAATTGTCAGATTTTGGACGACATAGTATAGTATGTCCTTTTTGTCAAATTTTGGACCAATTTTTTTCCTTCAAAAAATGGTCACATTTTAGACGACATAGTATTGTATGATGCACTACATAGTATAGAATGACGTTTTTGTCAAGTTTTGGACCAAAAAACAGTTTTTCAAAAAAATTGTCAGATTTTGGACGACATAGTATAGTATGTCGTTTTTGTCAAATTTTGGACCAATTTTTTTCCTTCAAAAAATGGTCACATTTTAGACGACATAGTATAGTATGATGCACTACATAGTATAGTATGACGTTTTTGTCAAGTTTTGGACCAAAAAACTGTTTTTCAAAAAAATTGTCAGATTTTAGACGACATAGTATAGTATGTCGTTTTTGTCAAATTTTGGACCAATTTTTTTTCTTCAAAAAATGGTAACATTTTAGACGACATAGTATAGTATGATGCACTACATAGTATAGTATGACGTTTTTGTCAAGTTTTGGACCAAAAAACAGTTTTTCAAAAAAATTGTTAGATTTTGGACGACATCGTATAGTATGTCGTTTTTGTCAAATTTTGGACCATTTTTTTTTCTTCAAAAAATGGTCAAATTTTAGACGACATAGTATAGTATGATGCACTACATAGTATAGTATGACGTTTTTGTCAAGTTTTGGACCAAAAAACAGTTTTTCAAAAAAAGTTGTCAGATTTTGGACGACATGGTATAGTATGTCGTTTTTGTCAAATTTTGGACCAAATTTTTTTTTCAAAAAATGGTCACATTTTAGACGACATAGTATAGTATGATGCACTACACAGTATAGTATGACATTTTTGTCAAGTTTTGGACCAAAAAACAGTTTTTCAAAAAAATTGTCAGATTTTGGACGACATAGTATAGTATGTCGTTTTTGTCAAATTTTGGACCAAATTCTTTTTTTCAAAAAATGGTCACATTTTGGACGACATAGTATAGTATGATGCACTACATAGTATAGTATGACGTTTTTGTCAAGTTTTGGACCAAAAAACAGTTTTTCAAAAAAATTGTCAGATTTTGGACGACATAGTATAGTATGTCGTTTTTGTCAAATTTTGGACCAAACTCTTTTTTTCAAAAAATGGTCACATTTTGGACGACATAGTATAGTATGATGCACTACATAGTTTTGTATGACGTTTTTGTCAAGCTTTGGACCAAAAAACTGTTTTTCAAAAAAATTGTCAGATTTTGGACGACATAGTATAGTATGTCCTTTTTGTCAAATTTTGGACCAATTTTTTTCCTTCAAAAAATGGTCACATTTTAGACGACATAGTATTGTATGATGCACTACATAGTATAGAATGACGTTTTTGTCAAGTTTTGGACCAAAAAACAGTTTTTCAAAAAAATTGTCAGATTTTGGACGACATAGTATAGTATGTCGTTTTTGTCAAATTTTGGACCAATTTTTTTCCTTCAAAAAATGGTCACATTTTAGACGACATAGTATAGTATGATGCACTACATAGTATAGTATGACGTTTTTGTCAAGTTTTGGACCAAAAAACTGTTTTTCAAAAAAATTGTCAGATTTTAGACGACATAGTATAGTATGTCGTTTTTGTCAAATTTTGGACCAATTTTTTTTCTTCAAAAAATGGTAACATTTTAGACGACATAGTATAGTATGATGCACTACATAGTATAGTATGACATTTTTGTCAAGTTTTGGACCAAAAAACAGTTTTTCAAAAAAATTGTTAGATTTTGGACGACATCGTATAGTATGTCGTTTTTGTCAAATTTTGGACCATTTTTTTTTCTTCAAAAAATGGTCAAATTTTAGACGACATAGTATAGTATGATGCACTACATAGTATAGTATGACGTTTTTGTCAAGTTTTGGACCAAAAAACAGTTTTTCAAAAAAAGTTGTCAGATTTTGGACGACATGGTATAGTATGTCGTTTTTGTCAAATTTTGGACCAATTTTTTTCCTTCAAAAAATGGTCACATTTTAGACGACATAGTATAGTATGATGCACTACATAGTATAGTATGACGTTTTTGTCAAGTTTAGGACCAAAAAACAGTTTTTCAAAAAAATTGTCAGATTTTAGACGACATAGTATAGTATGTCGTTTTTGTCAAATTTTGGACCAAATTTTTTTTTCAAAAAATGGTCACATTTTAGACGACATAGTATAGTATGATGCACTACACAGTATAGTATGACATTTTTGTCAAGTTTTGGACCAAAAAACAGTTTTTCAAAAAAATTGTCAGATTTTGGATGACATAGTATAGTATGTCCTTTTTGTCAAATTTTGGACCAAATTCTTTTTTTCAAAAAATGGTCACATTTTGGACGACATAGTATTGTATGATGCACTACATAGTATAGAATGACGTTTTTGTCAAGTTTTGGACCAAAAAACAGTTTTTCAAAAAAATTGTCAGATTTTGGACGACATAGTATAGTATGTCGTTTTTGTCAAATTTTGGACCAATTTTTTTCCTTCAAAAAATGGTCACATTTTAGACGACATAGTATAGTATGATGCACTACATAGTATAGTATGACGTTTTTGTCAAGTTTTGGACCAAAAAACTGTTTTTCAAAAAAATTGTCAGATTTTAGACGACATAGTATAGTATGTCGTTTTTGTCAAATTTTGGACCAATTTTTTTTCTTCAAAAAATGGTAACATTTTAGACGACATAGTATAGTATGATGCACTACATAGTATAGTATGACATTTTTGTCAAGTTTTGGACCAAAAAACAGTTTTTCAAAAAAATTGTTAGATTTTGGACGACATCGTATAGTATGTCGTTTTTGTCAAATTTTGGACCATTTTTTTTTCTTCAAAAAATGGTCAAATTTTAGACGACATAGTATAGTATGATGCACTACATAGTATAGTATGACGTTTTTGTCAAGTTTTGGACCAAAAAACAGTTTTTCAAAAAAAAGTTGTCAGATTTTGGACGACATGGTATAGTATGTCGTTTTTGTCAAATTTTGGACCAATTTTTTTCCTTCAAAAAATGGTCACATTTTAGACGACATAGTATAGTATGATGCACTACATAGGATAGTATGACGTTTTTGTCAAGTTTAGGACCAAAAAACAGTTTTTCAAAAAAATTGTCAGATTTTAGACGACATAGTATAGTATGTCGTTTTTGTCAAATTTTGGACCAAATTTTTTTTTCAAAAAATGGTCACATTTTAGACGACATAGTATAGTATGATGCACTACACAGTATAGTATGACATTTTTGTCAAGTTTTGGACCAAAAAACAGTTTTTCAAAAAAATTGTCAGATTTTGGACGACATAGTATAGTATGTCGTTTTTGTCAAATTTTGGACCAAATTCTTTTTTTCAAAAAATGGTCACATTTTGGACGACATAGTATAGTATGATGCACGACATAGTATAGTATGACGTTTTTGTCAAGTTTTGGACCAAAAAACAGTTTTTCAAAAAAATTGTCAGATTTTGGACGACATAGTATAGTATGTCGTTTTTGTCAAATTTTGGACCAAATTCTTTTTTTCAAAAAATGGTCACATTTTGGACGACATAGTATAGTATGATGCACTACATAGTTTTGTATGACGTTTTTGTCAAGCTTTGGACCAAAAAACTGTTTTTCAAAAAAATTGTCAGATTTTGGACGACATAGTATAGTATGTCCTTTTTGTCAAATTTTGGACCAATTTTTTTCCTTCAAAAAATGGTCACATTTTAGACGACATAGTATTGTATGATGCACTACATAGTATAGAATGACGTTTTTGTCAAGTTTTGGACCAAAAAACAGTTTTTCAAAAAAAGTTGTCAGATTTTGGACGACATGGTATAGTATGTCGTTTTTGTCAAATTTTGGACCAATTTTTTTCCTTCAAAAAATGGTCACATTTTAGACGACATAGTATAGTATGATGCACTACATAGGATAGTATGACGTTTTTGTCAAGTTTAGGACCAAAAAACAGTTTTTCAAAAAAATTGTCAGATTTTAGACGACATAGTATAGTATGTCGTTTTTGTCAAATTTTGGACCAAATTTTTTTTTCAAAAAATGGTCACATTTTAGACGACATAGTATAGTATGATGCACTACACAGTATAGTATGACATTTTTGTCAAGTTTTGGACCAAAAAACAGTTTTTCAAAAAAATTGTCAGATTTTGGACGACATAGTATAGTATGTCGTTTTTGTCAAATTTTGGACCAAATTCTTTTTTTCAAAAAATGGTCACATTTTGGACGACATAGTATAGTATGATGCACGACATAGTATAGTATGACGTTTTTGTCAAGTTTTGGACCAAAAAACAGTTTTTCAAAAAAATTGTCAGATTTTGGACGACATAGTATAGTATGTCCTTTTTGTCAAATTTTGGACCAATTTTTTTCCTTCAAAAAATGGTCACATTTTAGACGACATAGTATTGTATGATGCACTACATAGTATAGAATGACGTTTTTGTCAAGTTTTGGACCAAAAAACAGTTTTTCAAAAAAATTGTCAGATTTTAGACGACATAGTATAGTATGATGCACTACATAGGATAGTATGACGTTTTTGTCAAGTTTAGGACTAAAAAACAGTTTTTCAAAAAAATTGTCAGATTTTAGACGACATAGTATAGTATGTCGTTTTTGTCAAATTTTGGACCAAATTTTTTTTTCAAAAAATGGTCACATTTTAGACGACATAGTATAGTATGATGCACTACATAGTATAGTATGACGTTTTTGTCAAGTTTTGGACCAAAAAACAGTTTTTCAAAAAAATTGTTAGATTTTGGACGACATCGTATAGTATGTCGTTTTTGTCAAATTTTGGACCATTTTTTTTTCTTCAAAAAATGGTCAAATTTTAGACGACATAGTATAGTATGATGCACTACATAGTATAGTATGACGTTTTTGTCAAGTTTTGGACCAAAAAACAGTTTTTCAAAAAAAGTTGTCAGATTTTGGACGACATGGTATAGTATGTCGTTTTTGTCAAATTTTGGACCAAATTTTTTTTTCAAAAAATGGTCACATTTTAGACGACATAGTATAGTATGATGCACTACACAGTATAGTATGACATTTTTGTCAAGTTTTGGACCAAAAAACAGTTTTTCAAAAAAATTGTCAGATTTTGGACGACATAGTATAGTATGTCGTTTTTGTCAAATTTTGGACCAAATTCTTTTTTTCAAAAAATGGTCACATTTTGGACGACATAGTATAGTATGATGCACTACATAGTATAGTATGACGTTTTTGTCAAGTTTTGGACCAAAAAACAGTTTTTCAAAAAAATTGTCAGATTTTGGACGACATAGTATAGTATGTCGTTTTTGTCAAATTTTGGACCAAACTCTTTTTTTCAAAAAATGGTCACATTTTGGACGACATAGTATAGTATGATGCACTACATAGTTTTGTATGACGTTTTTGTCAAGCTTTGGACCAAAAAACTGTTTTTCAAAAAAATTGTCAGATTTTGGACGACATAGTATAGTATGTCCTTTTTGTCAAATTTTGGACCAATTTTTTTCCTTCAAAAAATGGTCACATTTTAGACGACATAGTATTGTATGATGCACTACATAGTATAGAATGACGTTTTTGTCAAGTTTTGGACCAAAAAACAGTTTTTCAAAAAAATTGTCAGATTTTGGACGACATAGTATAGTATGTCGTTTTTGTCAAATTTTGGACCAATTTTTTTCCTTCAAAAAATGGTCACATTTTAGACGACATAGTATAGTATGATGCACTACATAGTATAGTATGACGTTTTTGTCAAGTTTTGGACCAAAAAACTGTTTTTCAAAAAAATTGTCAGATTTTAGACGACATAGTATAGTATGTCGTTTTTGTCAAATTTTGGACCAATTTTTTTTCTTCAAAAAATGGTAACATTTTAGACGACATAGTATAGTATGATGCACTACATAGTATAGTATGACATTTTTGTCAAGTTTTGGACCAAAAAACAGTTTTTCAAAAAAATTGTTAGATTTTGGACGACATCGTATAGTATGTCGTTTTTGTCAAATTTTGGACCATTTTTTTTTCTTCAAAAAATGGTCAAATTTTAGACGACATAGTATAGTATGATGCACTACATAGTATAGTATGACGTTTTTGTCAAGTTTTGGACCAAAAAACAGTTTTTCAAAAAAAGTTGTCAGATTTTGGACGACATGGTATAGTATGTCGTTTTTGTCAAATTTTGGACCAATTTTTTTCCTTCAAAAAATGGTCACATTTTAGACGACATAGTATAGTATGATGCACTACATAGGATAGTATGACGTTTTTGTCAAGTTTAGGACCAAAAAACAGTTTTTCAAAAAAATTGTCAGATTTTAGACGACATAGTATAGTATGTCGTTTTTGTCAAATTTTGGACCAAATTTTTTTTTCAAAAAATGGTCACATTTTAGACGACATAGTATAGTATGATGCACTACACAGTATAGTATGACATTTTTGTCAAGTTTTGGACCAAAAAACAGTTTTTCAAAAAAATTGTCAGATTTTGGATGACATAGTATAGTATGTCGTTTTTGTCAAATTTTGGACCAAATTCTTTTTTTCAAAAAATGGTCACATTTTGGACGACATAGTATAGTATGATGCACGACATAGTATAGTATGACGTTTTTGTCAAGTTTTGGACCAAAAAACAGTTTTTCAAAAAAATTGTCAGATTTTGGACGACATAGTATAGTATGTCGTTTTTGTCAAATTTTGGACCAAATTCTTTTTTTCAAAAAATGGTCACATTTTGGACGACATAGTATAGTATGATGCACTACATAGTTTTGTATGACGTTTTTGTCAAGCTTTGGACCAAAAAACTGTTTTTCAAAAAAATTGTCAGATTTTGGACGACATAGTATAGTATGTCCTTTTTGTCAAATTTTGGACCAATTTTTTTCCTTCAAAAAATGGTCACATTTTAGACGACATAGTATTGTATGATGCACTACATAGTATAGAATGACGTTTTTGTCAAGTTTTGGACCAAAAAACAGTTTTTCAAAAAAATTGTCAGATTTTGGACGACATAGTATAGTATGTCGTTTTTGTCAAATTTTGGACCAATTTTTTTCCTTCAAAAAATTGTCACATTTTAGACGACATAGTATAGTATGATGCACTACATAGTATAGTATGACGTTTTTGTCAAGTTTTGGACCAAAAAACTGTTTTTCAAAAAAATTGTCAGATTTTAGACGACATAGTATAGTATGTCGTTTTTGTCAAATTTTGGACCAATTTTTTTTCTTCAAAAAATGGTAACATTTTAGACGACATAGTATAGTATGATGCACTACATAGTATAGTATGACATTTTTGTCAAGTTTTGGACCAAAAAACAGTTTTTCAAAAAAATTGTTAGATTTTGGACGACATCGTATAGTATGTCGTTTTTGTCAAATTTTGGACCATTTTTTTTTCTTCAAAAAATGGTCAAATTTTAGACGACATAGTATAGTATGATGCACTACATAGTATAGTATGACGTTTTTGTCAAGTTTTGGACCAAAAAACAGTTTTTCAAAAAAAGTTGTCAGATTTTGGACGACATGGTATAGTATGTCGTTTTTGTCAAATTTTGGACCAATTTTTTTCCTTCAAAAAATGGTCACATTTTAGACGACATAGTATAGTATGATGCACTACATAGGATAGTATGACGTTTTTGTCAAGTTTAGGACCAAAAAACAGTTTTTCAAAAAAATTGTCAGATTTTAGACGACATAGTATAGTATGTCGTTTTTGTCAAATTTTGGACCAAATTTTTTTTTCAAAAAATGGTCACATTTTAGACGACATAGTATAGTATGATGCACTACACAGTATAGTATGACATTTTTGTCAAGTTTTGGACCAAAAAACAGTTTTTCAAAAAAATTGTCAGATTTTGGACGACATAGTATAGTATGTCGTTTTTGTCAAATTTTGGACCAAATTCTTTTTTTCAAAAAATGGTCACATTTTGGACGACATAGTATAGTATGATGCACGACATAGTATAGTATGACGTTTTTGTCAAGTTTTGGACCAAAAAACAGTTTTTCAAAAAAATTGTCAGATTTTGGACGACATAGTATAGTATGTCCTTTTTGTCAAATTTTGGACCAATTTTTTTCCTTCAAAAAATGGTCACATTTTAGACGACATAGTATTGTATGATGCACTACATAGTATAGAATGACGTTTTTGTCAAGTTTTGGACCAAAAAACAGTTTTTCAAAAAAAGTTGTCAGATTTTGGACGACATGGTATAGTATGTCGTTTTTGTCAAATTTTGGACCAATTTTTTTCCTTCAAAAAATGGTCACATTTTAGACGACATAGTATAGTATGATGCACTACATAGGATAGTATGACGTTTTTGTCAAGTTTAGGACCAAAAAACAGTTTTTCAAAAAAATTGTCAGATTTTAGACGACATAGTATAGTATGTCGTTTTTGTCAAATTTTGGACCAAATTTTTTTTTCAAAAAATGGTCACATTTTAGACGACATAGTATAGTATGATGCACTACACAGTATAGTATGACATTTTTGTCAAGTTTTGGACCAAAAAACAGTTTTTCAAAAAAATTGTCAGATTTTGGACGACATAGTATAGTATGTCGTTTTTGTCAAATTTTGGACCAAATTCTTTTTTTCAAAAAATGGTCACATTTTGGACGACATAGTATAGTATGATGCACGACATAGTATAGTATGACGTTTTTGTCAAGTTTTGGACCAAAAAACAGTTTTTCAAAAAAATTGTCAGATTTTGGACGACATAGTATAGTATGTCATTTTTGTCAAATTTTGGACCAAATTCTTTTTTTCAAAAAATGGTCACATTTTGGACGACATAGTATAGTATGATGCACTACATAGTTTTGTATGACGTTTTTGTCAAGCTTTGGACCAAAAAACTGTTTTTCAAAAAAATTGTCAGATTTTGGACGACATAGTATAGTATGTCCTTTTTGTCAAATTTTGGACCAATTTTTTTCCTTCAAAAAATGGTCACATTTTAGACGACATAGTATTGTATGATGCACTACATAGTATAGAATGACGTTTTTGTCAAGTTTTGGACCAAAAAACAGTTTTTCAAAAAAATTGTCAGATTTTAGACGACATAGTATAGTATGATGCACTACATAGTATAGTATGTCGTTTTTGTCAAATTTTGGACCAAATTCTTTTTTTCAAAAAATGGTCACATTTTGGACGACATAGTATAGTATGATGCACTACATAGTTTTGTATGACGTTTTTGTCAAGCTTTGGACCAAAAAACTGTTTTTCAAAAAAATTGTCAGATTTTGGACGACATAGTATAGTATGTCCTTTTTGTCAAATTTTGGACCAATTTTTTTCCTTCAAAAAATGGTCACATTTTAGACGACATAGTATTGTATGATGCACTACATAGTATAGAATGACGTTTTTGTCAAGTTTTGGACCAAAAAACAGTTTTTCAAAAAAATTGTCAGATTTTAGACGACATAGTATAGTATGATGCACTACATAGGATAGTATGACGTTTTTGTCAAGTTTAGGACTAAAAAACAGTTTTTCAAAAAAATTGTCAGATTTTAGACGACATAGTATAGTATGTCGTTTTTGTCAAATTTTGGACCAAATTTTTTTTTCAAAAAATGGTCACATTTTAGACGACATAGTATAGTATGATGCACTACACAGTATAGTATGACATTTTTGTCAAGTTTTGTACCAAAAAACAGTTTTTCAAAAAAATTGTCAGATTTTGGACGACATAGTATAGTATGTCGTTTTTGTCAAATTTTGGACCAAATTCTTTTTTTCAAAAAATGGTAACATTTTGGACGACATAGTATAGTATGATGCACTACATAGTATAGTATGACGTTTTTGTCAAGTTTTGGACCAAAAAACAGTTTTTCAAAAAAATTGTCAGATTTTGGACGACATAGTATAGTATGTCGTTTTTGTCAAATTTTGGACCAATTTTTTTCCTTCAAAAAATGGTCACATTTTAGACGACATAGTATAGTATGATGCACTACATAGTATAGTATGACGTTTTTGTCAAGTTTTGGACCAAAAAACTGTTTTTCAAAAAAATTGTCAGATTTTAGACGACATAGTATAGTATGTCGTTTTTGTCAAATTTTGGACCAATTTTTTTCCTTCAAAAAATGGTCACATTTTAGACGACATAGTATTGTATGATGCACTACATAGTATAGAATGACGTTTTTGTCAAGTTTTGGACCAAAAAACAGTTTTTCAAAAAAAGTTGTCAGATTTTGGACGACATGGTATAGTATGTCGTTTTTGTCAAATTTTGGACCAATTTTTTTCCTTCAAAAAATGGTCACATTTTAGACGACATAGTATAGTATGATGCACTACATAGGATAGTATGACGTTTTTGTCAAGTTTAGGACCAAAAAACAGTTTTTCAAAAAAATTGTCAGATTTTAGACGACATAGTATAGTATGTCGTTTTTGTCAAATTTTGGACCAAATTTTTTTTTCAAAAAATGGTCACATTTTAGACGACATAGTATAGTATGATGCACTACACAGTATAGTATGACATTTTTGTCAAGTTTTGGACCAAAAAACAGTTTTTCAAAAAATTGTCAGATTTTGGACGACATAGTATAGTATGTCCTTTTTGTCAAATTTTGGACCAAATTCTTTTTTTCAAAAAATGGTCACATTTTGGACGACATAGTATAGTATGATGCACTACATAGTATAGAATGACGTTTTTGTCAAGTTTTGGACCAAAAAACAGTTTTTCAAAAAAATTGTCAGATTTTAGACGACATAGTATAGTATGATGCACTACATAGGATAGTATGACGTTTTTGTCAAGTTTAGGACTAAAAAACAGTTTTTCAAAAAAATTGTCAGATTTTAGACGACATAGTATAGTATGTCGTTTTTGTCAAATTTTGGACCAAATTTTTTTTTCAAAAAATGGTCACATTTTAGACGACATAGTATAGTATGATGCACTACACAGTATAGTATGACATTTTTGTCAAGTTTTGTACCAAAAAACAGTTTTTCAAAAAAATTGTCAGATTTTGGACGACATAGTATAGTATGTCGTTTTTGTCAAATTTTGGACCAAATTCTTTTTTTCAAAAAATGGTAACATTTTGGACGACATAGTATAGTATGATGCACTACATAGTATAGTATGACGTTTTTGTCAAGTTTTGGACCAAAAAACAGTTTTTCAAAAAAATTGTCAGATTTTGGACGACATAGTATAGTATGTCGTTTTTGTCAAATTTTGGACCAATTTTTTTCCTTCAAAAAATGGTCACATTTTAGACGACATAGTATAGTATGATGCACTACATAGTATAGTATGACGTTTTTGTCAAGTTTTGGACCAAAAAACTGTTTTTCCAAAAAATTGTCAGATTTTAGACGACATAGTATAGTATGTCGTTTTTGTCAAATTTTGGACCAATTTTTTTTCTTCAAAAAATGGTAACATTTTAGACGACATAGTATAGTATGATGCACTACATAGTATAGTATGACGTTTTTGTCAAGTTTTGGACCAAAAAACAGTTTTTCAAAAAAATTGTTAGATTTTGGACGACATCGTATAGTATGTCGTTTTTGTCAAATTTTGGACCATTTTTTTTTCTTCAAAAAATTGTCAAATTTTAGACGACATAGTATAGTATGATGCACTACATAGTATAGTATGACGTTTTTGTCAAGTTTTGGACCAAAAAACAGTTTTTCAAAAAAAGTTGTCAGATTTTGGACGACATGGTATAGTATGTCGTTTTTGTCAAATTTTGGACCAATTTTTTTCCTTCAAAAAATGGTCACATTTTAGACGACATAGTATAGTATGATGCACTACATAGGATAGTATGACGTTTTTGTCAAGTTTAGGACCAAAAAACAGTTTTTCAAAAAAATTGTCAGATTTTAGACGACATAGTATAGTATGTCGTTTTTGTCAAATTTTGGACCAAATTTTTTTTTCAAAAAATGGTCACATTTTAGACGACATAGTAAAGTATGATGCACTACACAGTATAGTATGACATTTTTGTCAAGTTTTGGACCAAAAAACAGTTTTTCAAAAAAATTGTCAGATTTTGGACGACATAGTATAGTATGTCGTTTTTGTCAAATTTTGGACCAAATTCTTTTTTTCAAAAAATGGTCACATTTTGGACGACATAGTATAGTATGATGCACTACATAGTATAGTATGACGTTTTTGTCAAGTTTTGGACCAAAAAACAGTTTTTCAAAAAAATTGTCAGATTTTGGACGACATAGTATAGTATGTCGTTTTTGTCAAATTTTGGACCAAATTCTTTTTTTCAAAAAATGGTCACATTTTGGACGACATAGTATAGTATGATGCACTACATAGTATAGTATGACGTTTTTGTCAAGTTTTGGACCAAAAAACTGTTTTTCAAAAAAATTGTCAGATTTTGGACGACATAGTATAGTATGTCCTTTTTGTCAAATTTTGGACCAATTTTTTTCCTTCAAAAAATGGTCACATTTTAGACGACATAGTATTGTATGATGCACTACATAGTATAGAATGACGTTTTTGTCAAGTTTTGGACCAAAAAACAGTTTTTCAAAAAAATTGTCAGATTTTGGACGACATAGTATAGTATGTCGTTTTTGTCAAATTTTGGACCAATTTTTTTCCTTCAAAAAATGGTCACATTTTAGACGACATAGTATAGTATGATGCACTACATAGTATAGTATGACGTTTTTGTCAAGTTTTGGACCAAAAAACTGTTTTTCAAAAAAATTGTCAGATTTTAGACGACATAGTATAGTATGTCGTTTTTGTCAAATTTTGGACCAATTTTTTTTCTTCAAAAAATGGTCACATTTTAGACGACATAGTATAGTATGATGCACTACATAATATAGTATGTCGTTTTTGTCAAGTTTTGGACCAAAAAACTGTTTTTCAAAAAAATTGTCAGATTTTAGACGACATAGTATAGTATGTCGTTTTTGTCAAATTTTGGACCAAATTCTTTTTTTCAAAAAATGGTCACATTTTGGACGACATAGTATAGTATGATGCACTACATAGTATAGTATGACGTTTTTGTCAAGTTTTGGACCAAAAAACTGTTTTTCAAAAAAATTGTCAGATTTTGGACGACATAGTATAGTATGTCGTTTTTGTCAAATTTTGGACCATTTTTTTTCCTTCAAAAAATGGTCACATTTTAGACGACATAGTATAGTATGATGCACTACATAGTATAGTATGACGTTTTTGTCAAGTTTTGGACCAAAAAACAGTTTTTCAAAAAAAGTTGTCAGATTTTGGACGACATGGTATAGTATGTCGTTTTTGTCAAATTTTGGACCAATTTTTTTCCTTCAAAAAATGGTCACATTTTAGACGACATAGTATAGTATGATGCACTACATAGGATAGTATGACGTTTTTGTCAAGTTTAGGACCAAAAAACAGTTTTTCAAAAAAATTGTCAGATTTTAGACGACATAGTATAGTATGTCGTTTTTGTCAAATTTTGGACCAAATTTTTTTTTCAAAAAATGGTCACATTTTAGACGACATAGTATAGTATGATGCACTACACAGTATAGTATGACATTTTTGTCAAGTTTTGGACCAAAAAACAGTTTTTCAAAAAAATTGTCAGATTTTGGACGACATAGTATAGTATGTCGTTTTTGTCAAATTTTGGACCAAATTCTTTTTTTCAAAAAATGGTCACATTTTGGACGACATAGTATAGTATGATGCACTACATAGTATAGTATGACGTTTTTGTCAAGTTTTGGACCAAAAAACAGTTTTTCAAAAAAATTGTCAGATTTTGGACGACATAGTATAGTATGTCGTTTTTGTCAAATTTTGGACCAAATTCTTTTTTTCAAAAAATGGTCACATTTTGGACGACATAGTATAGTATGATGCACTACATAGTTTTGTATGACGTTTTTGTCAAGCTTTGGACCAAAAAACTGTTTTTCAAAAAAATTGTCAGATTTTGGACGACATAGTATAGTATGTCCTTTTTGTCAAATTTTGGACCAATTTTTTTCCTTCAAAAAATTGTCACATTTTAGACGACATAGTATTGTATGATGCACTACATAGTATAGAATGACGTTTTTGTCAAGTTTTGGACCAAAAAACAGTTTTTCAAAAAAATTGTCAGATTTTGGACGACATAGTATAGTATGTCGTTTTTGTCAAATTTTGGACCAATTTTTTTCCTTCAAAAAATGGTCACATTTTAGACGACATAGTATAGTATGATGCACTACATAGTATAGTATGACGTTTTTGTCAAGTTTTGGACCAAAAAACTGTTTTTCAAAAAAATTGTCAGATTTTAGACGACATAGTATAGTATGTCGTTTTTGTCAAATTTTGGACCAATTTTTTTTCTTCAAAAAATGGTAACATTTTAGACGACATAGTATAGTATGATGCACTACATAGTATAGTATGACGTTTTTGTCAAGTTTTGGACCAAAAAACAGTTTTTCAAAAAAATTGTTAGATTTTGGACGACATCGTATAGTATGTCGTTTTTGTCAAATTTTGGACCATTTTTTTTTCTTCAAAAAATGGTCAAATTTTAGACGACATAGTATAGGATGATGCACTACATAGTATAGTATGACGTTTTTGTCAAGTTTTGGACCAAAAAACAATTTTTCAAAAAAAGTTGTCAGATTTTGGACGACATGGTATAGTATGTCGTTTTTGTCAAATTTTGGACCAATTTTTTTCCTTCAAAAAATGGTCACATTTTAGACGACATAGTATAGTATGATGCACTACATAGGATAGTATGACGTTTTTGTCAAGTTTAGGACCAAAAAACAGTTTTTCAAAAAAATTGTCAGATTTTAGACGACATAGTATAGTATGTCGTTTTTGTCAAATTTTGGACCAAATTTTTTTTTCAAAAAATGGTCACATTTTAGACGACATAGTATAGTATGATGCACTACACAGTATAGTATGACATTTTTGTCAAGTTTAGGACCAAAAAACAGTTTTTCAAAAAAATTGTCAGATTTTGGACGACATAGTATAGTATGTCGTTTTTGTCAAATTTTGGACCAAATTCTTTTTTTCAAAAAATGGTAACATTTTGGACGACATAGTATAGTATGATGCACTACATAGTATAGTATGACGTTTTTGTCAAGTTTTGGACCAAAAAACAGTTTTTCAAAAAAATTGTCAGATTTTGGACGACATAGTATAGTATGTCGTTTTTGTCAAATTTTGGACCAAATTCTTTTTTTCAAAAAATGGTCACATTTTGGACGACATAGTATAGTATGATGCACTACATAGTTTTGTATGACGTTTTTGTCAAGCTTTGGACCAAAAAACTGTTTTTCAAAAAAATTGTCAGATTTTGGACGACATAGTATAGTATGTCCTTTTTGTCAAATTTTGGACCAATTTTTTTCCTTCAAAAAATGGTCACATTTTAGACGACATAGTATTGTATGATGCACTACATAGTATAGAATGACGTTTTTGTCAAGTTTTGGACCAAAAAACAGTTTTTCAAAAAAATTGTCAGATTTTGGACGACATAGTATAGTATGTCGTTTTTGTCAAATTTTGGACCAATTTTTTTCCTTCAAAAAATGGTCACATTTTAGACGACATAGTATAGTATGATGCACTACATAGTATAGTATGACGTTTTTGTCAAGTTTTGGACCAAAAAACTGTTTTTCAAAAAAATTGTCAGATTTTAGACGACATAGTATAGTATGTCGTTTTTGTCAAATTTTGGACCAATTTTTTTTCTTCAAAAAATGGTAACATTTTAGACGACATAGTATAGTATGATGCACTACATAGTATAGTATGACGTTTTTGTCAAGTTTAGGACCAAAAAACAGTTTTTCAAAAAAATTGTCAGATTTTGGACGACATAGTATAGTATGTCCTTTTTGTCAAATTTTGGACCAATTTTTTTCCTTCAAAAAATGGTCACATTTTAGACGACATAGTATTGTATGATGCACTACATAGTATAGTATGTCGGTTTTGTCAAATTTTGGACCAAATTTTTTTTTCAAAAAATGGTCACATTTTAGACGACATAGTAAAGTATGATGCACTACACAGTATAGTATGACATTTTTGTCAAGTTTTGGACCAAAAAACAGTTTTTCAAAAAAATTGTCAGATTTTGGACGACATAGTATAGTATGTCGTTTTTGTCAAATTTTGGACCAAATTCTTTTTTTCAAAAAATGGTCACATTTTGGACGACATAGTATAGTATGATGCACTACATAGTATAGTATGACGTTTTTGTCAAGTTTTGGACCAAAAAACAGTTTTTCAAAAAAATTGTCAGATTTTGGACGACATAGTATAGTATGTCGTTTTTGTCAAATTTTGGACCAAATTCTTTTTTTCAAAAAATGGTCACATTTTGGACGACATAGTATAGTATGATGCACTACATAGTATAGTATGACGTTTTTGTCAAGTTTTGGACCAAAAAACTGTTTTTCAAAAAAATTGTCAGATTTTGGACGACATAGTATAGTATGTCCTTTTTGTCAAATTTTGGACCAATTTTTTTCCTTCAAAAAATGGTCACATTTTAGACGACATAGTATTGTATGATGCACTACATAGTATAGAATGACGTTTTTGTCAAGTTTTGGACCAAAAAACAGTTTTTCAAAAAAATTGTCAGATTTTGGACGACATAGTATAGTATGTCGTTTTTGTCAAATTTTGGACCAATTTTTTTCCTTCAAAAAATGGTCACATTTTAGACGACATAGTATAGTATGATGCACTACATAGTATAGTATGACGTTTTTGTCAAGTTTTGGACCAAAAAACTGTTTTTCAAAAAAATTGTCAGATTTTAGACGACATAGTATAGTATGTCGTTTTTGTCAAATTTTGGACCAAATTCTTTTTTTCAAAAAATGGTCACATTTTGGACGACATAGTATAGTATGATGCACTACATAGTATAGTATGACGTTTTTGTCAAGTTTTGGACCAAAAAACTGTTTTTCAAAAAAATTGTCAGATTTTGGACGACATAGTATAGTATGTCGTTTTTGTCAAATTTTGGACCAATTTTTTTCCTTCAAAAAATGGTCACATTTTAGACGACATAGTATAGTATGATGCACTACATAGTATAGTATGACGTTTTTGTCAAGTTTTGGACCAAAAAACAGTTTTTCAAAAAAAGTTGTCAGATTTTGGACGACATGGTATAGTATGTCGTTTTTGTCAAATTTTGGACCAATTTTTTTCCTTCAAAAAATGGTCACATTTTAGACGACATAGTATAGTATGATGCACTACATAGGATAGTATGACGTCTTTGTCAAGTTTAGGACCAAAAAACAGTTTTTCAAAAAAATTGTCAGATTTTAGACGACATAGTATAGTATGTCGTTTTTGTCAAATTTTGGACCAAATTCTTTTTTCAAAAAATGGTCACATTTTGGACGACATAGTATAGTATGATGCACTACATAGTTTTGTATGACGTTTTTGTCAAGCTTTGGACCAAAAAACTGTTTTTCAAAAAAATTGTCAGATTTTGGACGACATAGTATAGTATGTCCTTTTTGTCAAATTTTGGACCAATTTTTTTCCTTCAAAAAATGGTCACATTTTAGACGACATAGTATTGTATGATGCACTACATAGTATAGAATGACGTTTTTGTCAAGTTTTGGACCAAAAAACAGTTTTTCAAAAAAATTGTCAGATTTTGGACGACATAGTATAGTATGTCGTTTTTGTCAAATTTTGGACCAATTTTTTTCCTTCAAAAAATGGTCACATTTTAGACGACATAGTATAGTATGATGCACTACATAGTATAGTATGACGTTTTTGTCAAGTTTTGGACCAAAAAACTGTTTTTCAAAAAAATTGTCAGATTTTAGACGACATAGTATAGTATGTCGTTTTTGTCAAATTTTGGACCAATTTTTTTTCTTCAAAAAATGGTAACATTTTAGACGACATAGTATAGTATGATGCACTACATAGTATAGTATGACGTTTTTGTCAAGTTTAGGACCAAAAAACAGTTTTTCAAAAAAATTGTCAGATTTTAGACGACATAGTATAGTATGTCGTTTTTGTCAAATTTTGGACCAAATTTTTTTTTCAAAAAATGGTCACATTTTAGACGACATAGTAAAGTATGATGCACTACACAGTATAGTATGACATTTTTGTCAAGTTTTGGACCAAAAAACAGTTTTTCAAAAAAATTGTCAGATTTTGGACGACATAGTATAGTATGTCGTTTTTGTCAAATTTTGGACCAAATTCTTTTTTTCAAAAAATGGTCACATTTTGGACGACATAGTATAGTATGATGCACTACATAGTATAGTATGACGTTTTTGTCAAGTTTTGGACCAAAAAACAGTTTTTCAAAAAAATTGTCAGATTTTGGACGACATAGTATAGTATGTCGTTTTTGTCAAATTTTGGACCAAATTCTTTTTTTCAAAAATGGTCACATTTTGGACGACATAGTATAGTATGATGCACTACATAGTATAGTATGACGTTTTTGTCAAGTTTTGGACCAAAAAACTGTTTTTCAAAAAAATTGTCAGATTTTGGACGACATAGTATAGTATGTCCTTTTTGTCAAATTTTGGACCAATTTTTTTCCTTCAAAAAATGGTCACATTTTAGACGACATAGTATTGTATGATGCACTACATAGTATAGAATGACGTTTTTGTCAAGTTTTGGACCAAAAAACAGTTTTTCAAAAAAATTGTCAGATTTTGGACGACATAGTATAGTATGTCGTTTTTGTCAAATTTTGGACCAATTTTTTTCCTTCAAAAAATGGTCACATTTTAGACGACATAGTATAGTATGATGCACTACATAGTATAGTATGACGTTTTTGTCAAGTTTTGGACCAAAAAACTGTTTTTCAAAAAATTGTCAGATTTTAGACGACATAGTATAGTATGTCGTTTTTGTCAAATTTTGGACCAAATTCTTTTTTTCAAAAAATGGTCACATTTTGGACGACATAGTATAGTATGATGCACTACATAGTATAGTATGACGTTTTTGTCAAGTTTTGGACCAAAAAACTGTTTTTCAAAAAAATTGTCAGATTTTAGACGACATAGTATAGTATGTCGTTTTTGTCAAATTTTGGACCAAATTCTTTTTTTCAAAAAATTGTCAGATTTTGGACGACATAGTATAGTATGTCGTTTTTGTCAAATTTTGGACCAAATTCTTTTTTTCAAAAAATGGTCACATTTTGGACGACATAGTATAGTATGATGCACTACATAGTATAGTATGACGTTTTTGTCAAGTTTTGGACCAAAAAACTGTTTTTCAAAAAAATTGTCAGATTTTGGACGACATAGTATAGTATGTCCTTTTTGTCAAATTTTGGACCAAATTCTTTTTTTCAAAAAATGGTCACATTTTGGACGACATAGTATAGTATGATGCACTACATAGTATAGTATGACGTTTTTGTCAAGTTTTGGACCAAAAAACTGTTTTTCAAAAAAATTGTCAATTTTGGACGACATAGTATAATATGTCCTTTTTGTCAAATTTTGGACCAATTTTTTTCCTTCAAAAAATGGTCACATTTTAGACGACATAGTATTGTATGATGCACTACATAGTATAGAATGACGTTTTTGTCAAGTTTTGGACCAAAAAACAGTTTTTCAAAAAAATTGTCAGATTTTGGACGACATAGTATAGTATGTCGTTTTTGTCAAATTTTGGACCAATTTTTTTCCTTCAAAAAATGGTCACATTTTAGACGACATAGTATAGTATGATGCACTACATAGTATAGTATGACGTTTTTGTCAAGTTTTGGACCAAAAAACTGTTTTTCAAAAAAATTGTCAGATTTTAGACGACATAGTATAGTATGTCGTTTTTGTCAAATTTTGGACCAAATTCTTTTTTTCAAAAAATTGTCACATTTTGGACGACATAGTATAGTATGATGCACTACATAGTATAGTATGACGTTTTTGTCAAGTTTTGGACCAAAAAACTGTTTTTCAAAAAAATTGTCAGATTTTGGACGACATAGTATAGTATGTCGTTTTTGTCAAATTTTGGACCAATTTTTTTCCTTCAAAAAATGGTCACATTTTAGACGACATAGTACAGTATGATGCACTACATAGTATAGTATGACGTTTTTGTCAAGTTTAGGACCAAAAAACTGTTTTTCAAAAAAATTGTCAGATTTTAGACGACATAGTATAGTATGTCGTTTTTGTCAAATTTTGGACCAAATTCTTTTTTTCAAAAAATGGTCACATTTTGGACGACATAGTATAGTATGATGCACTACATAGTATAGTATGACGTTTTTGTCAAGTTTTGGACCAAAAACAGTTTTTCAAAATAATTGTCAGATTTTGGACGACATAGTATAGTATGTCGTTTTTGTCAAATTTTGGACCAATTTTTTTCCTTCAAAAAATGGTCACATTGTAGACGACATCGTATAGTATGATGCACTACATAGTATAGTATGACGTTTTTGTCAAGTTTTGGACCAAAAAACTGTTTTTCAAAAAAATTGTCAGATTTTAGACGACATAGTATAGTATGTCGTTTTTGTCAAATTTTGGACCAAATTCTTTTTCTCAAAAAATGGTCACATTTTGGACGACATAGTATAGTATGATGCACTACATAGTATAGTATGACGTTTTTGTCAAGTTTTGGACCAAAAAACTGTTTTTCAAAAAAATTGTCAGATTTTGGACGACATAGTATAGTATGTCGTTTTTGTCAAATTTTGGACCAATTTTTTTTCTTCAAAAAATGGTAACATTTTAGACGACATAGTTTAGTATGATGCACTACATAGTATAGTATGACGTTTTTGTCAAGTTTTGGACCAAAAAACAGTTTTTCAAAAAAATTGTCAGATTTTGGACGACATAGTATAGTATGTTGTTTTTGTCAGATTTTGGACCAAATTGTTTTTTTCAAAAAATGGTCACATTTTGGACGACATAGTATAGTATGATGCACTACATAGTATAGTATGACGTTTTTGTCAAGTTTTGGACCAAAAAACTGTTTTTCAAAAAAATTGTCAGATTTTGGACGACATAGTATAGTATGTCGTTTTTGTCAAATTTTGGACCAATTTTTTTCCTTCAAAAAATGGTCACATTTTAGACGACATAGTATAGTATGATGCACTACATAGTATAGTATGACGTTTTTGTCAAGTTTTGGACCAAAAAACTGTTTTTCAAAAAAATTGTCAGATTTTGGACGACATAGTATAGTATGTCGTTTTTGTCAAATTTTGGACCAAATTTTTTTTTTCCAAAAATGGTCACATTTTAGACGACATAGTATAGTATGATGCACTACATAGTATAGTATGACGTTTTTGTCAAGTTTTGGACCAAATTCTTTTTTAAAAAAAATTGTCAGATTTTGGACGACATAGTATAGTATGTCGTTTTTGTCAAATTTTGGATCAATTTTTTTTTTCTTCAAAAAATGGTCAAATTTTAGACGACATAGTATAGTATGTGTTACGACCAGGCCTAGGGGAAAAACCCAATCACAACAAGAATAAAGAGACTCCCTCCTCCCAACTTCTAAGAAACCACCAGCAACACACAAACAGAAATCATTTTAAAGGTTTATTAAAACCAAGCACAAAATGTCTGCTGGCAGTCTGGCTGTGAGAGGTTTGAGGAAGTCCATTGCAGCTGGGATGTTCAGGCCTCTAATTTGATTCCCTCCTGTGGAGGACCAATCAGCTCCCAGGATCCACCTAGACTCATTCACTCAAACACACACACACACCTGCAACCCATCTCACACTCACATGCAGACACAAGTGGGCACGACCCTGGGGTCGTAACATATGATGCACTACATAGTATAGTATGACGTTTTTGTCAAGTTTTGGACCAAAAAACAGTTTTTCAAAAAAAATTTCAGATTTTGGACGACATAGTATAGTATGTCGTTTTTGTCAAATTTTGGACCAATTTTTTTTCTTCAAAAAATGGTCAAATTTTAGACGACATAGTATAGTATGATGCACTACATAGTATAGTATGACGTTTTTGTCAAGTTTTGGACCAAAAAACAGTTTTTCAAAAAAATTGTCAGATTTTGGACGACATAGTATAGTATGTCGTTTTTGTCACATTTTGGACGACATAGTATAGTGTGACATACTACATAGTATAGTATGACGTTATGTCAAGTTTTGGACCAAAAAAATGATTTTCAAAAAAAATTGTCAGATTTTGGACGACATAGTATAGTGTGACATACTACATAGTATAGTATGACGTTTTTGTCAAGTTTTGGACCAAAAAAATGATTTTCAAAAAAAATTCTCAGATTTTGGATGACAGAGTATAGTATGTCGTTTTTGTCAAATTTTGGACCAAATTTTTTTTTCAAAAAATTGTCACATTTTGGATGACATAGTATAGTATGATGCACTTCATAGTATAGTATGATGTTTTTGTCAAGTTTTGGACCAAAAAACTGTTTTTCAAAAAAATTGTCAGATTTTGGACGACATAGTATAGTATGTCGTTTTTGTCAAATTTTGGACCAATTCTTTTTTTTTCAAAAAATTGTCACATTTTGGACGACATAGTATAGTGTGACATACTACATAGTATAGTATGACGTTTTTGTCAAGTTTTGGAACAAAAAAATGATTTTCAAAAAAATTTCAGATTTTGGACAACATAGTATATATAGTATGTCGTTTTTGTCAAATTTTGGACCAATTTTGTTTTTCAAAAAATTGTCACATTTTGGACGACATAGTATAGTGTGACATACTACATAGTATAGTATGACGTTTTTGTCAAGTTTTGGACCAAAAAACTGTTTTTCAAAAAAATTGTCAGATTTTGGACGACATAGTATTATAGTATGTCGTTTTTGTCAAATTTTGGACCAATTTTTTTTTTCAAAAAATTGTCACATTTTGGACGACATAGTATAGTGTGACATACTACATAGTATAGTATGACGTTTTTGTCAAGTTTTGGACCAAAAAAATGATTTTCAAAAAAAATTCTCAGATTTTGGACGACAGAGTATAGTATGTCGTTTTTGTCAAATTTTGGACCAAATTTTTTTCTTCAAAAAATGGTAACATCTTAGACGACATAGTATAGTATGTATGTGTGTAATATGTGTATATATATATATATATATATATATATATATATATATATATATATATATATATATATATTGACACAAATGTAATTACATAGGCATTACCGCACTCAAGCTTCTGCTTAATGTCCGCGGCAATTTTAAAAACCAACCAACGCCCATGTTTAGTACCAAGCTTTGGTTTTTTTATTTACAATGAGAGAAAAGCTGAGAGTCTGTCTGTTTCTAATTATGTGAAACAGACAAAAGGAGTGGGATTACTTGACAAACGAAAACGTGACAAACTCAACTTGCAGAACCATCACAGAGCCACACGCAGAAACTGAGATCGACCACAGAAGGCCCCCCGTGTTTGCGCTTCGACTCCACTTAATAATAGTCATAGTTGACATTAGCGCCGTGTCTGTAGGAGCTGTGGTCTCGCGGGCCGATGGCGGCGTTTTCGTCGTAATGATGCTGGCGCCCTTGGTCGTTGGCGCGTGCTTGGTCCATCCAGTAGGACAGGTCAGCCTCCAGCCTCTGGTGGTGGTGGTGGAGAAAACACAACACAGATGTGACTCATTAGGAGGCTGGTTATAGATGTGGAGCAGCTGATAAAGGCTCCTGCTGAGACAGCTGAGACACACAGGGAAACAGTGGAAATGCCAGCGCGTTGACAGCTCTGGCCTTTTAGCGAAGCGACGGCAAATAACAGGTATAAGCACATGGTGTCGTGTTATGCACGAATGTGGTGGAGGAAACATGGCTGCAGGGACTGAAACGCAAACACTGGCAGCTGTCAACCAAACCCAAAAGAGTGTGGGGAGTTATTTTCCTTCTTCCCTGGTGGCTTCTGCATAACAAGCCTCTGTCCTGAAGGAGAATTGACACCGCGGCTCTGTCGCTAGCATTATATTGTTGTTTGGGTGTGAGAGACAATTCATGACAATATCTCAGTCAAGGTATCACCACGTACTTTGTCACTACACATTTTCCTGATTTGACGTTTCGTTTTATACTAGTGCTGGTCACGTTTAATGGCGTTAGCGGCATCAACGTTAGCGCACGACGCGTTTCCATGACGCCTGACCGGAAAACGACGCGCGTGACGTCACGTTTACGTGCCGCGGCACCGGAGTCCAGGCGCCGTTTATCAGTTAGCTCCGTTAGCTCGTTTAGCGCCGGTTAGCACGCCTGCAGTGCGAACTGGAGCGGTCTGTTTATTGAATGAAGAGCAGCGCTACAAATAACCAGCGTACCTGTGTATTGCGTATGAGTACCTGTTTTTAAAGTTTAACTTCACATGCGTGCGTCTTTTTTCCGGTCAGTCGTCATGGAAACGCGTCATGTGTTAACGTGCGTTGTAAAATTTCTTGAAATATTGCGTTAACCTTTTACGTGTGCAATAAAAACAGATTCAGTGACGTTTAGGGATCGTGCGGCTGCAACGTCGCATTTCACGGCACAGGAAAAAAAACTACTAACTAAAAAAAACAGGTGGCGCTATTCCTTTGACTTAGTTTCCACGTGTTGATGGTTTCTGACCACGTCTCTTGTGTCACTTGATGTTTCGAGCCGATCAGTCCGTGTAGGGCGAAGTTACAGGGCACTTCCTGTTTCCAAATTTGGTTTGCCACGCCCCTTTTGAGTCTTTGAAGTGTGAATTCATTATTATTATTACAAACGTTAAAAACAAATTCCTCTGTATTTTAGATGCCGAGTTCTGGATCGTAAAAAGGAGATATGAAGAAGTTGATTTCAAACGTCTGAATATTTGATTATTTAGTCAAATCTGCAGCTACTTCTGTTTATTTATTATTTATGTGTTTATGTGTTTATAAATGTGTGACGACTGACCTGCTCGTCGTAGCCCATGTACATGAACTGCATGATCCACTGCTGCACGTCGGGTCGGCTCCGGTCCCAGATGTTCCTCTTGGTTCTGCTCAGCTTTGCCAGGAACTCGCGAGCCTTGGCGGGAGGCACGGCGATGGAGGACTTGGACGCAGCAGCACCAGGTTCCGCCACTAGATGGAAGCACAGCAAGAAAGGGGAATGAAACGCTTTTAAATTTACATTTTTGGAGTGAAAGTCGAGCCAGTTTGGGACGTTACCCTCTCTCTTCTTTAAGATCTTGTACAGTTTGCTGTCACCTGCTGCATCTGTGAATCAAAAGAGGATTAATTTACTGTTAAATCCTACATTTTTATGTCAAACATCAAAAAAATACAAATACAGAAGATCAATATATAATAAATCCAGTAATATAACTTCAATTTCACTTAAAACTCAAATTCAAAGACAGTAGTAAGGACACATGCATACATCTATAAAACAAGGGTCACATACTCCTTATACTGTAAATGTACACAGTAATGACAAGAATACAAACGGTTGCCAGGTAACAGAGTTGTTATTGATGAATATGATGCACAATCATAAAAAAGGTCGAGAGAGATGATTGATTTACTTTTTACTGAGAACGGAAGGTTATGTTCTTTATGTTTCATAATCATGAACAAAGAAGCGTCTGCTGCAAATAACGACATCAAAGGATACACGACGACTGTTTTCTTACGTATTCTTGGCACGATTTGAAGTAAATTGACAGATTTGGACAAAGAAGAAATCACAAGAGTTTTCAGTTATGGTAAAGCACGATAAGGAATGTAAAGGCTAAAATAATACAAAGTCAGCTCACTGTCAAAGTGCATCGGGGAAAATGCATCATTTCCTGAATTTCAAAAATTCACTAAAATTATTCCTTAAGAGGTTTGCAAATATTTTCAACGGATCATTGTTCAGGGCGATGCCGACTATTATGATGGTAAATTTCAATTCATTCCGAGATACTTTTTGTTTTTGAGAAGAAACTCAGCTCACTGTCAAAGTGCATCAGGGCAAATCGAACATACCTTGAATTTCAAAAATTCATTAAAATTATTCCTGAAAAGGTTTGCAAATATTTTCAACGGATCCTTGTTCAGGGCGATGCCGACTATTATGATGGTAAATTTCAAGTCATTCCGAGATACTTTTTGTTTTTGAGAAGAAAGTCAGTTCACTGTCAAAGTGCATCAGGGCAAATGGATCATTTCCTGAATTTCAAAAATTCATTAAAATTATTCCTGAAAAGGTTTGCAAATATTTTCAACGGATCCTTGTTCAGGGCCATGCCGACTATTATGATGGTAAATTTCAAGTCATTCCGAGATACTTTTTGTTTTTTTGAAGAAACTCAGCTCACTGTCAAAGTGCATCAGGGCAAATGGATCGTTTCCTGAATTTCAAAAATTCACTAAAATTATTCCTTAAGAGGTTTGCAAATATTTTCAACGGATCATTGTTCAGGGCGATGCCGACTATTATGATGGTAAATTTCAATTCATTCCGAGATACTTTTTGTTTTTGAGAAGAAACTCAGCTCACTGTCAAAGTGCATCAGGGCAAATCGAACATACCTTGAATTTCAAAAATTCATTAAAATTATTCCTGAAAAGGTTTGCAAATATTTTCAACGGATCATTGTTCAGGGCGATGCCGACTATTATGATGGTAAATTTCAAGTCATTCCGAGATACTTTTTGTTTTTGAGAAGAAACTCAGCTCACTGTCAAAGTGCATCAGGGCAAATCGAACATACCTTGAATTTCAAAAATTCATTAAAATTATTCCTGAAAAGGTTTGCAAATATTTTCAACGGATCCTTGTTCAGGGCGATGCCGACTATTATGATGGTAAATTTCAAGTCATTCCGAGATACTTTTTGTTTTTGAGAAGAAAGTCAGTTCACTGTCAAAGTGCATCAGGGCAAATGGATCATTTCCTGAATTTCAAAAATTCATTAAAATTATTCCTGAAAAGGTTTGCAAATATTTTCAACGGATCCTTGTTCAGGGCCATGCCGACTATTATGATGGTAAATTTCAAGTCATTCCGAGATACTTTTTGTTTTTTTGAAGAAACTCAGCTCACTGTCAAAGTGCATCAGGGCAAATGGATCATTTCCTGAATTTCAAAAATTCACTAAAATTATTCCTTAAGAGGTTTGCAAATATTTTCAACGGATCCTTGTTCAGTGTGATGCCGACTATTATGATCGTAAATTTCAAGTCATTCCGAGATACTTTTTTTTGCTGATGTGCCACTGCCTGCATGGTGCAGCATGATAAATCAGTGAAATTTTTGATTAAAATTTTTTTGCAAGGGAATTCTTTAACCCAAAGCTCTTTTTCAACAATTTTCAGAGAACCGGGGGGGGGGGGGGGTTCTCAAACTTCATGGCAACCTCAAGTCTCTGGCGAGCAGGGACCTGGCAACCCCAAAACTTTGACTATGGATTACTATTAGTAACCGTCTTAAACTCTGGCTGCATATCTCGCATATAGCGTCTTTAATTCAAATATCAAATCACCTGGCAGCAACTGAGTGCATTTATTTAGACACAGAAACATTCAGGACTGAGTTATGGATACATTAGGACAGAATATGAGGTCTGAAAGCCCAAGAATCCGGTCCATATTTTAAGGTCGACCTTCTCTCGGCTTGAGAGGAAAAAACACTGTGGTTTTGGAGTGAAAGGAAACCTTTGGAAAAAATTGGCTGCCTGTGTTTGGTTTTTCTCCAAATGAGCTATGGCAAACACACATTCCTGCATATTCAACAATCTCCCACAAGATGAGTTAGAGATGAATTGGTTGTACTGCATGTAGCACATACAGTATGTATAAAGATACAATTAGAAAAGGTGAAATCCTACAAAGGAGGATATTTAGGGGTTTACTATTCTTTTTACTTTAATCAAAATGTGGAAAAAGTCAATTGCAGGTGCTTAAAGGATGGATTTGTCATTTAAAAGTGAGATTAAAGTCTGTGAAGGCAAAGTTTTGAGTGAGTAATTAATGGAAATGACACTTTTGTTCGATAATACACCCGAAAAAGTATAGGAACGTGTATAAGTACAAGTGAGCAATTCACAAAGCCGGATTAATGGATATGAAGGACGGTGAATATAAAATAGGGAGATTTGAAGGAAGCAAAGCAAAAGGATAACAGGAACGATCTCACCTCTGAGAGCCAACAGTGTCACCACCGCCGTCAGCGCTATTAACCTCAGGTGGAGCCGACGCGGAGCCATTTTGTGTCCCGCTCACAGTCTTTCACAGAGCCGTGTGAGGGGGGAAACGACCGCGGCTCAAGTCTCGACAAAAGTGCAGGAGAAGGAAAAGTGGGCGTCAACGACAGAGTTTCCATGTGGAAACTGGCGTGGGGTTCAGGAATGTGTGTCTTTACCTCTTGGAGCCTGCGCTCATAAAAAGATGCTCGGGTACTTTTCCCATCCCCTGCACCTACAGGACACAGGAGCTCCAGCTTTAAAACAGTGCTTCAATCTGGTTTTTAATGTCATTTGCACGTGCAGATTTAAAGCTGCAGTGTGTGACTTTTGGTGATCTTTCAGGCAAAACCATCAGAGCAGCTGAGGGAGCGTTTGTGTGTATACAGCGGCAGCACAGGGGCAAAAGTGAGAAACTTTTAGGGGCACTTTTTCAGTCAAACTCCAATCAAGTCACTTCCTGCACGCAGTAGTGTGGGAGTGTCACCGGGCGACACACGACCTCTGGTTTAAGACTTGAAACGGGGGTGTTTCCAATTGATCACTCCAAAATGGAAGCATTAGCCTGAAAATCTACCGATTGTGGTTTAACATTTTAGAAATAAACAAATTCTACATGGCAATATGCAGAATTAATATAGTGCAGGTGAAATGATGATACGCTCTAATTGAACTAAATCTTCCTAACCTCTGTGAGACCCCCTCTCTCCACAGACTGAGGTAGACTCGAGTGATTGATGTCAACAGAACCAGGACGATGTGCTGGGGCCCCAGAGAAAGACTTTCTGAACCTTTAAGTTCTGTGGCTTCCTGATGAGACCCAGCGCCACAAGCTCTCTGCCAGCCTGACTGATTCAGAACCAGATCAGTATTCAGGATTTATTTCTCAACATTTTGTTAACCCCTACGAGATCAGGGGAGTGTCGTGGGACCGTGGGATGGGAAACTTGCCAAAAAGTCTGAGTTTTCTATGAATTTAACTTTTAATTTGTAAGGGAAAGATTGAGACGTACTTTGATAAACACCATGTGGTCTGACTTATTAAATAAGGAGGTATCTGTGGAGATTTAGTACAGAAATTCACATTTAAATGTAATTTCGGTCAAAACAGTAACAAGAGACCAAGATCGTTTCCACAACAAGGGAACACGAAAAAATATCGCAATTTAATGCAAAAAATATTGTGAGGGAACAAAAATATTGCGAGGGAATGCAAAAAGGTATCGCGAGGGAACGCAAAAATATTGCGCGGGAACACAAAAATATTGCGAGAGCGCAAAAAATATTGCAAGGGAACGCAAAAAGGTATCGTGAGGGAATGCAAAAATATTGCGAGGGACCGCAATAATTATCGCGAGTGAACGCAGAAGTGTATCGCGAGAGAACACAAAAAGTATGGCAAGGGAATGCAAAAAGTATGGTGAAGGAACGCAACAAATATTGCAAGGGAGTGCAAAAATTATTGCAAGGGAGCGCAATAAGTATCGTGAGTGAACGCAAAAAGGTATCGTGAGAGAACGCAAAAAGTATGGCAAGGGAACGCAAAAACATTGCAAGGGAACAGAAAACGGGGGAACACAAAAGTTAAAATAACTAAAAAATGTTTCCCACTATGACCGTACCTGGGCTCTGTACATCAGATATAATGGGCGTAGGAAATGTTTTGACTAATGTAAGTAAGGTTTTTCTCATTTTAAAACATTTAAATGCAGAAAGGTTACATATAGTGAAATTGTGCATGGCCGTGTTTCCATAAATGCTCCCTCAGTCTCCTGTGAGTACAGCTGGAATGTGGCTGAACTAAGAGCCGGCAGATGTCGGCGCCTCTTTTCATGATGGAATTCAGACAAAAGTGGTGAGCGAACGACACGGCTGAATACATATGAGCGAGGAGACGCTCGGGAAAGCTTTTTTTTTTCCTAATTTAATCGGCCGAAGTGGGGTCGGCGTGAAGCACACATTTAACCAGCTGTGCGCTCCCTCACTGGAACACACACACACACACACACACTTCACACCTGCACCTCGCTCTCAGCAGGAACAATCGACCGACTGATTTCATCACAGACGGAGGAGGACGAGTCCTAAGATCCTTCTGAGAGTCGCTCACCGTCATCTGGCTTGTATTTTCATTGCAGATGGGGGATGAATTACTGTGGGGGGAGAAGAAGAAGAATAAAAAACACAGATCTCAGAGCGGGATTTGGAAGCCGTGTGCAGCTCAGAAGGTAGACGCAGGTTGTCCACTTATGAGAATCTGTGGACATATCAACATTTCTAAGTGTCCTTCAGCAAAAATACTGAACCTCATATTGTCCAAAATGACGCGTGAAGCACTCACTTAAGTGCAGATGAAGAGCCGTGATCTGTATGAACGGTGGAATTGACTGCGAGTTTTTAAAGACGAGGTAAACGGCGCAGACCATTCACCGCATTCATGCACGGAGCTTTCGGCGTTCTGTAATGAATGAGTGAATGGATTTTTGTCAGGAGAACTTAAAGGCATGATGTGTGGTGAAGTCTCACCTTGGAGAATCTATTCAGCCTCCAGTTTGCATTCAATTCAGAAGATAAGTGCTTCAATGTTTACGTGACATACAGGTGTATGTGCACATATATATATATACATATACATATATACCTGATTTCTGCAGAACTAGAACTTGGGAGAACTTCAAGTGGGCCAAGTTCTGTCCAGAACCGAACCTTCTGAATAATGTGTTCCGCCCCATCGCCTGAGGCGGCGCTGCATCGAGAATCACTGGAGAAGGAGAAGACAAATGATTACACAATACACGTATCTGTACTTTTCTTCTTTTTTTTTTTTACAAAAAAATATGTTTTTTTAACAAAACAATATATTTTTTTTACAAAAAAATGTTTTTGGTTTTTTAACTTAAATTTTTTTTTTTTTTTTTACAAAAATAATTTCTTTTTTGACAAAAACATTTTTTTGACAAATTATGTTTGTTTTTTTTACATTTTTTTTTTTTTTTTTTTTGCAAAAAAATGTTTTGTGTTTTTGCAAAAAAAAATTTAACAAAAAATTCTCCAAAAAGTTTTTGCCTCACAAAATGTTTTATTTTTTTTTTCCACTTCTACCAAAGTTATTTTCCGGTAACATACTTAAAGTATCAAAAGTGAACTTTATACACACACAAGACTGTTGCCAACACACTTCTTTCTATTTTTATTCCACGTCATTTGCACTTTATAAATAAAGACGGAATTAATTTTAGAGCGGAGAATAACAAGCACGAGCAGTGTTTGCATGAGTTCTCAGAACTCAGCTGACTCTATGTGCCTTGAATTGTCCCTTTGGGACAAATAAAGTTTTTTTTTTTTAAATTCAATTGAAGACACTGAATGAATGTTTCCCACAGATCACATTTTATATAACTCCTCCCTCGCTGTAAATAAGGCTGTAATTATTACTCTTAGACTCTTTATAGACTGAATATTATAGTATTTGACTTTATTCAGTTTCTTAAATGTAAAAACTTGAATATTGTTCTCTCGTTTTTATATTTACATGTACATTTCTGTATTTTTTCTGATTCTAAGTTGGAATAGCTGTAATAAAAGTGTTCAAAACACTGAGCTGGAAAATAACGCAAAGCTTCTCTGTGTGTGTGTTTGTGTGTGTGTGTTCAGACACAAAGCTCTTTTTATTTGCCCACAAATCTCAGAGCCTTTAGGGGAAGCAGAATAAAATATAATCTCATCATATATGTTGGCTTTCAGTCTTCCATATGTTTTTATGACGCAGTGAGAATCAGGGATTTGTGAAACATCGTCAGTAAGAGCAGAACATACGTCAAATACTTCCCCGGAAAACAATTTCAGACCAAAGATTATATGACTTGTGTCTGTACTCAAAGCCTGCCTCTGTCAGGAAAAAAGAAGTATAAAAAATCATAATTATGAGATAAAAGGTCGAAATTATGAGATAAAAAAGTCTTGATTATTAGATTTTTTTTAAAAAAGTCATAATTATGAGATAAAAAGTCGAAATTTCGAGGTAAAAAAAAAAAATCAAATCTGTAACAATGGGAATTGTTGTCATTGTTGTCACGGACGTCTTAGAGAGACGAACAGGAAGTGAAAGTTTGGGACTTTCATAATTACGACTTTTTATCTCATAATTATGACTTTTTATGTGAAATATTTCGAACCTTTCCTTTATCTCATAATTATGGCTTTTTATTTACGCGTGTTCTACAGATTTCACTGATGTAAGGAACGGAGCAATACCACACCGGAAGTCGTGGCGGTAGTATAGAGTCAATCGTCAGGAAAACGACAACGAGGAGTCTCTTAATACGGACTTTTAAAAAAAAGAAAAGAAAACGCCGCTCGTCGTTAAACTCTCTCGTTTAAAACACAAGCGAGTAATGTTCCGCATTAAAGGGACAACTTACACACATTCCACCGCCGCGGAATCCGCTCGCTTTTCAGGACCAAGCGCAGTAAAACAGCCTCTTCAACGGCCGCCATGTTTGTTGATGCCTGCAACTTTGGTTCATTGCTCGGCACTCACTGCCCTCTAGCGGAAGTACTTGTACACGGAGCAAGACGAAAAACATCTGCATTTTGTATTTCCCTCACAAGTACAAAGGATGATATCAAGTAAATTAATTATTTTCGTGACCGCTGCACATTTTCTGTGTATTTAAAAAAAAAAAACTTTTTTTATTAACAAACCTCAGTTTATCTGGTTTTCCTCCAATAGTGAAGAGATGACGTTACGTAAAAATGGATTCCCCTCCCCTTAAAGAAAAAATAATTTTATATCCAATTACGGAAACAGTTATTCGTTGATTTATGGACTAAAGCGTTTGTGTAAAGGACAAAATCGAACCTAATATTCTATAAATTATTACCTGGTGAAATGACCGGCTTCTATTGGACAATCACTGCTCGGGGGGAGCATCCGGCTTCACAAGCGAATCAGTTTTTCCCAAATCAATAAAACATTACTATTAATTAAGTTGAATTTATGGAACTTCAATCACTAAATTGAATACATTTAACTGTATTATTGTTTTTTATTTTTTATTTTTATTTGAACACGCAAATTAGCTTTTTGCTAATGCAAAAATAAATGGTCAAAATGTCAACAATAAATTATTGATTTTACTGATTGATTCGACAAAAATGACTCGATCTGCAACTTTTCTTTTACCAAATTAAGCATTTTAAAGCAGAAGCAACAGAGAAAATGTTATCTTTTAAAGTGTTGTTTGAAACGTGTTCGCCTCGTGTTCTCTGGTGCACCACTTGACTTATTAACAGGAAAAAAAAGAAAATCTCCAGACGTCAAGAATGAAAAGTAATGATTATCTCAAACCCCCGGTGAAGGACAATAAGCCACGAACACAAAAGAGACAACTGGAGATGTTCAGGGGGATTTGTTCACAGTAATAAAAGTAAAGAGCATCTCCAGCCTCGTGCTTTTGTAAGAAAGACGCAGTCTGGGACAAAGAAGAGACGCTTTTATATGATATATGAAGGGAAAAAGATGAGATTAAAGCATCTCCATCAGTGTAAGTGCTGATGTGTGACATATGTGCGAATGCAGAGCTTTTAGCGGATCCGCCAAATAAAAGTATATCAGTAAGAACCAGGTTTGCAGTCCACATGGCAGCCTTTACGGGGACGTTTTGTGTTTTTCTGCGATTTAAACTGTTTTTTCTGGTCATTGGTGCAAAAATGAAAGCGGAAAAACACATAAATGTGAAAATAAACTGATAAAAAGAAAAACAAAGCCTGAAGTTCAACCATGTATCATATAGAAAGATGATAATAAATAATTATATCACTATTTCACAATGTTGAAAACATGAACACGAGCCACTGACAAGATAAGAGGCACACCACTGCCACCATGTGGACATCTTAAGTTATTGCAGCGCACAATTTTGCTTTGAATTAGTCAAATGACAGAATAAATAAATAAATAAATAAATAAATATATATATGTACCCAGGGGTGAAACTACTGATTATTTTCACTACCAATTAATCTGTTGATTATTTCCTCTATTAATCAAGTCCTTATATGTCCATGAATGCTGATTAAATGACACAATCAAAGGCAATAAACTGTCAAACAAGTGCTTTTTTTTTTTTTTTAGTATTCTTCAAAAAAGATTTTATTGAACAAAAGTATTTAAATTCTCATCATGTTGTCGGTGATACAGTACCATGGTTGGATGTCGACGATTCGTATATATGCACCTCATCTTATTTTTTTGAATATATACATACAGTGGAGACAAGAATTAAATAACAATATGCTCAATAACATTCACATATATATATATATATACATATATGTGTGTGTATATATATATATATATATCATATAAAAGCTGAGGACTCCATGATCAACACTTCCATTGGTAAACAAACGCACATTGCAAAAAAAAAAAAAAACAGGAAATTGTTTGGTTATAGAATCATTTTTCATTAACAAACCTCAGTTTATTTGGTTTTCCTCCAACAGTGAAGAGATGACGTGACGTAAAAATGGATTCACGTTGGTCAAGCCCCTCCCCTTAAAGAAAAAGCTAACATACGTTTCTTTTTATATATACGGAAACAGTGATTTGTTGATATTTTTGGACTAAAGCGTTTGTGAAAAGGACAAAATAGAACCTAAATTATTACCTGGTGAAATGACCGGCTACTATTGGACAATCACTGCTCAGGGGGGCGGGGCTTAGCAAAAGTTAGCATCGGGCTTCACAAGCTAATCAGTTTTTCCCAAATCAATAAACCATCTTTACTATTAATTAAGTTAAATTTATGGAATTACTACTACACTAAATTGAATAGATTTAACTTTATTTTTTGTATAAATGACATATTTCAAACAATATTCTCTGGAGTGGCGGTTAAGAATCATCGTTATCAGAAACAACATCGATAAAGGTCCTTTTTTTTTTTAAACTAACGGTAGATCCAAGTGTATATACTCGCTTGAAAAAGTGATTTCTTTATGTTATTCTTCAGTCAGCGTCCTCACACAGCAACAGACTGTATATAAAAACACACGGAGGAATTCCCATTTTTAAAGCGTTGAGATGAACAAATAGGCCAAAGTTCACAGATCAGTCCCCTTTCGAGAAGACGTGCCGTTTAAATCCACACGCAGCTTTAATACCACGCAATAATGTCAGACACCTCCTGTCTCGACCTGATGTTTTCATTAAAACGTGAAGACGGTGAGTAAATATCGCGCTCCAGGACGATAGCGGTCGAGGAAACAAGCAAACAGGGCGGACATTTGACGGGATGCTGAGAGACGGAGAGATGACATTCAGTTTTTATCGTCAAGGGGAATAACTGGAGTCAGTCCGTCAAGTTCTGCGATGTATTTCTCAATCTATGTGGATTTAAAATGTTTGCTGAACACTCAAGGCTTAAAACTGGCACTGTTTTTGCAAAATCTTGACTGTCAATCACACTGGCGTCCACTCAAATGACTCTAAATGTGAGCATAAGTTGCTAATTTTACATCATATTCTATGGGAAAAGACCTAAACTTAACAATTTAGACCATTAACACGTCAAGAAAATGTTAACAGAGGTCAGAAATCAATCCCATGGACGTCCACTCAAATTAAATTCTTCATCAGGAGGTCTATTGGAAGATACCAGCCATCAATTACACTGGCGTCCACTCAAATGACTCTTAACGTGAGCATAATTTGCAAATTTGACATATTCTATTGGAAAAGACCCATAGACCATTAACTCATCAAGAAAATCTTAACGGAGTTTACAACTCAATCTCATGGACGTCCACTGAAATGGAATTCTTCACCGGGTGGTCTATCGGACGATACCGGCCGTCAATCACACCACTCAAATGACACTAAACGTGAGCATAATTTGCAAATTTGACATCATATTCTATTGGAGAAGACCCTTAGACCATTAACTCAAGAAAATCTTAACGGAGTTTACAAATCAATCTCATGGACGTCCACTCAAATGGAATAGAAAGTCTACGCCCCCGTTTGTTTTTATATACAGTCCATGCTACAGAGACACATGAACTGGGGAACATGTTCAATGTGACACAATCTAAAAAAGCGTGAGCTGTGAATGACGGGGTGGAGTGTGTGGCGAGTGCAGTGCAGACCTGGAGCCAGTCGTACAGGTACAGGGCGGCACATTTGGTTACATCGATAAACATTCAAAACTCTACAGGAAAAACCAAGAGCTGTTCTCCTCTATTGCATTTTATTTTAACACTTTAGCCCCCCCGCTGTCTCGTTTCAGTACGACAGTACGAATGAATGAACGAATGAAGAGCTGTGTCCAGGTTTTATTAAGAGTCATAATTATGAGCGGAGTTGTGGACGACGTCGGCAGATAAGACATCATGTAAGAAATTCTGTTTATGAGGAATGGTGAAAGAAAAAAAAAAAAAAAAAAAAAGGCAAGAGAGTGATTCTGGTCACTTTGTGAAGTCACTTGTATGAAAAGGGATTTAAATTAACGTCAGGAACATACATTTAGAAGAAAACTTAAAGTAAAAACCATGGTCTGATAATGTCTGTGTGTGGACGAAGAGCGATGGTTTCAACAACTCACGACGTCTGCAGGAAGAACGCGGTTCTGTTTCTATGACATCAGACGGAGAGCGGAACCCTTGGCCGAGGCCTCAGTCATCAGAGCTAAGGCTGGAGTTAAGACAGTGAGTGAGGGGGGATGATCCAGTGTAAAGGACGTGTGGAGGAACGCGCGGGGGGGGGGATCACAGCAGCGCTTTGAAGAGGTACAGCTTCTCGCCGTGTTCGCTGGTGAAGATGGGGGCTTTCTTGTAGTGCTCCACCAGCTCCTCCATGGAGCCGAACTTGCGCTGTCCGATGCAGTAGACGCCGTCCGACTGACGCACTTTAAAGTGCTTGTTCTTCCCCGTCGCCTTCAGGGACACGGAGAAATCACTGGGCTGAGAAAACAACATGGAGAGAGAGAGGTTCAAAACAAATATACATGTGGGAAAACAGAGATTTTCCTCACTTTTAAATGACGCCAGCAGATGGCAGTATCATCTCAAATTGTATATTTTGAGCCCACCATCAAACTGCCGCAATTTCAGTTTGTTTTAAATTCAGCCAGCATCAATTATTAGGGCCCGAGGCACAGATCCTGGCATGAATTTGTACGAGGAACCTATTGTTATCCTTCTGATTATTATTATTATTATTATATCTGTAGCTTTCTGGTCATTTTTGAGAAAGCCAACGTGCATAAAAACTCCTGAAACTCGGCATAGAGGTCAGGTCTGATGAAAATTCGATATTGCCGTTGGTCCCGAACCCTTTGTGCGCTGCTCAAGGGCTCTATAGCGCCCATATTCCCCCTAATGTGAAAATATAGGCAAAATTGAATCTCACCGGATCTCCCGAAAGTTGGTGGGAAGACATTATAGACCAAGACGACACAAAACAGTTGACCGTAACCATGGCCTCAACTCAACAGGAAGTCAGCCATTTTTAATTTTGCCGATTTGCACCCTACATAAACGAGCGAACTCGTCCGAGCGTGTTTGTCGTAACAAGTTAGATCTCTATTTTTCATGATGCTATTAATTCTTTAATCAGCATAAGATTCATCGGCAACATTTAGATGATTTAGTTCTCTTTTTCATCCCGTGACTTGCCAGTTGAGTAATATTTAAGATATTTGATTCCCTCGTAAAGTCCGGCAAACATCTTACAAAACTAGTGCTGGGCACTGCTGCTAACGACGCGTTTCCATGACGACTGTGTTAGCTCCTTTAGCGCCGTTAGCGGTCTGTTTATTAAACGAAAAGTAACCAGCGTACCTGTGCCTCTGTTTTTAAAGTTTATCGTTACTTTAGAGACTCATTTTAACAATCGGGAATCACGTAAACGTCACACGCGTCTTCTTCCGGTCAGTCATGGAAACACATCATGCGTCAATGTGCGTTAGCATTGACACCGTTGACACGTTACCGTGCCCAGCACCTAATGTGACCTCTTCTTCCTCTTGTCCCGGCTGTGATGTCACCGTGACTCACCGATGACTCGCTGTCTCGTACGAGGAAGTCGCCTTCCTCCCCTCGTTCGTTGAGCACGCATTCGGCCTGGTGTCGGGTGATGTTGCCGTAGTACCAGTCCCTCCCGGCGAACTTGCCCGAGCGCGCCGGCGCCAAGGCGCGATTCTGCGGCGAGCCGGAGGCCGTGGTAGGGGGCGGGCCGGGCGGCCGCTCGTCCAGCACCGTCACATAGTTCTTAGGCACCAGGCCCACCATCCCCCGAGAGTTCTTACACCGCCACCACTCCGGGTCGTTCTCAGGCTTCTCCACCACCTCCATGACCTCCCCCTTCTCAAAGTTCAGCTCCTCCTCCGTGACGCAGCTGAAGGGGTAGAGCGTCTGAACCAGGTGGAGCACTGCGGCGTGGTGACCGCCCGCGCGCCCGTTGGCCAACAGGGTGCCCTGCGACCCGGCGTGGAAGGAATCCGCCTCTCCGCCGTCGTCCGCTCCCCCCGCGTCCTCCTGGACGTAGTTGGAGGGAAACCAGCCCACGTGGCCCGCCTGGCTGCCTCGCCACCAGCCGTCGCTGCACTTCTCCATCACTACCACCTTGGAGCCCTTGACCAGGGTCAGCTCGTCCTCGCGCTCTGCTGTGTAGGCAAACTTGGCCACGGCGGGGACGTTGAGGTCGTAGATTCTCTCGGCTCCTCCTCCTCCTCCACCTCCTCCTCCTCCACCACCCCCGCTGCCGTTGGAAGGATACTCCGCGTCCGAGCTCGGTGTTGGGGAAGCATCGCGGGCGCTCGGCTTCCGCTTGGTTTTTCCCAAACCTGCAAGGATGTAGAGAAGCAGATTTTAACAGTGCTTTACTTGAGGCAATCCAGAAATCAGGGAACTATAATCCTGACATATCTGCACCTATTTGTTGTTTATGTGTTATAACGAATATAAGCGAATAAGCATCAACTTGAAGCCGTGTCTACCCGGTGAGTCCCAATATCTGAAACCTCCGTGTTTGTAGTTTCGGCGCGTGTTCCCCAGTGAGAACGTTAATTTAGTGGCACCTTTGTAAACAGTGGGCTGATGATGGCGAAAGTTATTGTCAAATCGAAAAAACAACGAGCTGTTCCTCGACAGAGCTGAGGAGATTATGGCAAAAATGATGATAATAATCACGATAATTTGGGTCAAAAATTGGAAATTAATGATAACGAATATCAAATTAATTGCACATAAAAGTTTGAACATGAAATTACGAAATTTTCATAAAGTAAGTGTACGTTTTTTTGTGTATTGTTTACAGTGCATCTTTACTCGCCTTGTGTGTTCCAATGAATGCATGTTGTATGATGTGGAACAGGAAGTCAGACACCATTACAACATTAAAGGTGTCATTTAACACAAGTTGACGATGAATTGCACAGCCCCAACCAGAACCAGGTTAACATGGATATTTGACACATATATATATAGTATTAATATAATAATAAAAATATGAACCGATTCTTTGTCGGTAAACATAAGTGATATTAAAGACTTATTGAAAACCACAAAAAATAATGAATAATCAAACAAAAACAAGATAAAAAAGCAGTTTTGATGTTTATTGTCCATTATGAAAGAATCTGTCTTTTTTTCCGGGATTAATCGATTCCTTGTTCTTCTCACATCTCCTTTGTCACAGTTCTCATTCGCATTTAAGAAGCCGATTAATGCGATTAATCGCTGTATGTAGCCCGAGTATGTCGGTACATGAAGCAGCAGCAGTGAGAGGCTGTGATGACAGGAATCTTGTTAAAGAAAACTCCTCAGAGAAGGAGAGAGAGGGAGGAGGAAGAGTAGGAGGAGGAGGAGGCAGCTCAGGTCAGCAGGACACTAATTGATACTCATGGACCATGAAAAAGCAAAAGGGGGGGGGGGGGGGGGGGGACTAGTTTTGGAGGCCAAGGATACAGAAATCTCAGTGGGTGAGCACAGATCGATGCGTTTGGAAGGCTGCATTAACGCAGGTGCACACATCGCCTTCTTCCCTCTCGCTGAAATCAAACCTCGTTATCTCCTTGGTATTCCATCGACAACGTCTACACACACACACACAACGTCTACACTTATCAAACGGCTGAAAATAGGTAGACGATGAAAAGTGGAGCAGGCACCATGGGCTTGATAATGACAGGCACATCCACCATCAAAGTCGGCTCTCCCGCCTTTCAAAGTAAGAGCCCCTTTTTTTAAAAAACACGTGTTTGCACACCTCAGTGCGTTCTCCTGACTGAGGAGGTCTCTCCGCCGCGGAATAATAATGACTGGGTGTGCGCGGCTGACTTGAGATTTAAAGTGTTTTTACTCGACAGCTGAGGCCTGGAGTCGGCGCGTGTGCTCGCGTGAGCTAATAATGACTGAAGCGAGTTCCTTGACAGCTAATCACCCCCCGGGTCTGAGCCTCAGAGCCCCCGCTGGAAATGCCACAGAAATGTCACTGCTGAGAAAGAACATTTGCATTGTTTGTAAAAAAAAAAAAAGAATAAAGAAATAAAACTGTTTGCAGGGTTCACACGGAGTAGCAGAGGGAAGAGGAGGAGGAGGAGGAGGAGGAGGAGGAGGAGGAGATGTGGTGGTCCCTTGGCAGCTGTTTCCCACACAAACAGCGGAGCGAGCACATCAGAGGTTCCACAGCTGACAAAAACGCAAAGACGAGGGGATGAGACGGGAATAACAAGCAGATCATGTTTATGGATAGCGGCGTGTATCCTACATATCTGATCGCTGTGTGTGTGTGAGAGTGTGTGTGTGCGTGGCCTGAGAGGAGTCTGTATCTTTGTGGCCTTGAGCCAGAGATGAAGGCCAGGACTCCTGGGTCGACGTCAGGTGATCGCTTGGGAGAAACTAAAAATTGACCCGAGGAGAGAGAAACAAAGGCATGAAACAAACTCCACATCTATATTAGAGCTGCAACTAACCATTATTTTCATAATCGAATAATTTCTCGATTAATTGTTAATTGTCCTGTTGTTAAAAGTAACCTCCGTTTTTTTTTGTTTTTTTTTTAAACAGAAACACGGGGGTAACCACTTATTTTTACTTGTTACACCATGTTTTCACTTCCGCTTTAAATGTCCCCCATTTTACTAAATCACAAAAACTTGTTGTTTTAAAGCGGACCTAGACAGGAAGTTCCAATTAACGCTGTTTTTCAGTGTGTATCTGCGTCATTACCTCGTTTAAGAAGCCCTGAAGGTTCAAAACAAACAGTTCAGCCACTGCTGAGAACGCTGTGTTTTATTGTAATCTCGGGCTCAGCGAGATCTCTGAAAAAACCCGGTCCGGTTACGTAAACAAAGGTTCTCCTGAACAGCAGATCGTCCTGCTCCGGGCACTAGTCCGGGCACATCCGGCAGAAGAAGAATAACGTCTGTTGTGGAGGTTTTTTTCACGAGCAACAGTGTCTTCTGACTCTGGGTGAGTCGAGTCTGAAATATCGCGGCTGGGGAACAGCGTCAGAAAAGAGGATTTCTATCGGCTCGTTTACAGCAACTAGGAGGTTTTTGACCATAAAAACAAGTTAATGTATGTAAGTAGACCTCCATAACTAACATATATGTGCAACAGGACCACTCTATGTGAGCTTTAATGACATCTTTTCTGTTTTATTTGCTCCACGTAAGAAAGAAATCATGAAAAACACACATTTCTAGGTTGTTTTGAAAGATTTTCCAACATTTTACGGGCTAAACGAGTACTAATTAATCCGGATTAATCGGGGAAAACAATCAACAGTCGCAGCCCTAATGCAAACTACTATATTTCCTTTAAAATGAAAACAATCTGCAATCCAGACAAGCGTTTTAGCTCCACTTTAGGATCCGTTGTGTGTGTCCATAATAACCCTTTAAAACATACAGTATATTATAATGACCGTTCAGGTAAACTTCATTTGCATAATCTCAGAGAGCGACGGAGAGGATTACTAACTAGAAACAACAACGGCGACGAGGGGAAAAACTCAAAGTACCTACGCTATCGTTTTCAAAGGTCTTCAGTTTTTACTCCTTCAGAATAAAACACAGCTCTGGAGTTTTTCAAACTAAAACGTAGCCTGCGGTGTTTCTAGCCTCTACTTTAAATACTCCATTTTTGTGCCTATAATAACCGACGTATCCAGAACGGCCGTACACTCTTAGAAATAAGGGTTCCAAAAAGGGCCCTTGTACAAGGGCTGAGGTTCTACCTGGAACCATTTGCTTCTGGAAAAACCCTTTCCAGTAAGAACCAATTTGATCCAGAGAAACCTTTAAAACCCCTTTCCTGAATAAAGGGTTTTAAAAAGGTTCTACCTGGAACCCACCAAAAGGGTTCTCCGATGAAGACAAGCCGAAGAACCTTATATGGTTCTACTTAGCACTTTTATTTCTAAGAGTGTAGCCTCATACTTCCTTAAGAGAAGAAAAAGCACATCCATATCTTTCTTCTTTCACTAATTTCCACTTCAAGGCACTGACCCAGCAGTGGGTGAAACAACTTCTTCTTCTTCTTCCCCTCCCACACATTCACTTCATCCTCTCAGAAGGACACTCGACTCTCCGAGTCAACACAGAGGGAAGTGATTTGATGAAAGGCTTCCGTGTGTTGCAGAATATTGCTTCACTCACTGGGTTTACAGCGTGTGTGGAAGTGTCTATTATTAAATGATTCTGTACAATAACACAATAACACCCACATGATTTTTTATTTTTGAGTGAAGGGTAATGAAATGACACATAGCTCTGGCTCTTGAATGAAGCATCAGCACCGTGTCAAAAAAAATAAACCAATTACCCTAATAACAGTGAGTGCACACCACAGGGTTTTCACAGTACTGCTGTGTAAAAAAAAAACACACTAAGATAATAATATGAGTCAATGAGCGGGAAAAAAAAATGGAAGCTTTTGTTTTGATTTCCCTCCTTTAAAATTCATCTTTGCAGAGAGAGAGAGAGAACGATGAACAGATGAATTTCTTTGGCTGCAACACAGCACAGCTACACCAGATTACACTGATAATTGCTTTGTGTGTCTGTGGCGCCGCCGATCCAATCGCTTTCTCAGCATCTCCTTTCAAAACACATCACATTCAGATTACCCTGCCTTTTTGGTTTCATAGAGGTGGAGAATTACTTAAAAAATCAATAGAGCTGAAACAACTAATCAATTATAATCAACTACTTTCATGATTAAAACCAGATTTCCGATCGTTTCTGCTTCTTAAAGGCGCCATATGTAAGAATTTGGCCAAAAACGGTTACTACATTCAAATTCAAAATACCGAGGTCTTTCAGGTTTCGTTTTCTGACGTAACTTGCAACCTGTGGTTTTTCGGCAGCTGAGACTCTACTGTCTGCAATGATTGGTAGACGGCGGTAGGAACATAAACATGATTTGCAGTCTGCAAAATATATTTTTTAATGCAAATATTTTTGCTGTACTGTTGTTGTTGGTGAGTTCAGTTTGTTATATGAACATTATTCCTGAGTCTCTGTGACATATTCGGAGGATTTTATGGCCAGTTGCTTTAGATTTATTACATAATGCACCTTTAACTATATTATGTTTTTATTATGTACAATATTTAATGGTATCTTTGCTACATAAAACAAATAAATCATTAAAAACTAAATTTTTGCTTGAGGAACACTGACACTCGACAGATTAATCAATGATTATTCAACTGTCTATCTGAACCAGTGGAGTGTGAGTTTCAATATTACTTGAATTACTAATAACGCAATTCATCCATTATTAATTGATAACTACATTAGTTTTACTGTCGTAATCAATTTGAGTTTTTTTTTTTTTTTTTTCAGTATTAAAAGAAATTAAAATTAAAAGATTTTTCAGCTTCTTAAATGCCAATATTTTCCGGTCTCTTTGCTCCATAAAACTAAATCAGGTGCAGGATCCAACAAAGAAATCATTAAAAACGGAATAATTTTAGTTTGTGGACAAAAAACAAGACATTCGACAAACAGAGAAAATAATCGTCAGATTAGTCGATTACGAAAAGAACCGTTAGTTGCAGCTCTAGTAAATATTTTACAGATAAAGGCTCCAACTAAAGCAGAGACTGAACTACATTATGTTCTAAAACTGCTGCTTGTTCTTTTTGGGAGTTTGTTGTTGAGATGGAACTGCGGGTATTTACCGGAACACTTTAAAAATAGACCTGTGCTAAAGTAAAATGGATGACAGAGGTATATAACTCCTCTCTTGACAGGTGGACATGACTAAGCGCTTTTACACTCCCTAATACTCACCTACATGCACTCACACACACTCACACACACACACAGCTGCCATGTCAAAAAAAAACAAGAAATCCAACTCTGCCATTGTGTTGCGCTGTGGCCCAGTTTTTCGGCTGAATTATTGTCACTGTGTTCGATGGAAACTGGGACACAAAGCAGCGTGCGGCCATTTTACAATTCAATTCTGCCGTGCATGAATGTGGGGGTGATGAGGGCACATTAAAGCACCGTTAAATGAAGGCTGCAGATAACACTAATCACAGACGGAGCGCGGTCCGTAATCACAGCACCGACTTCCTGAAGAGACACAGAGGGGATGACGCCATCGCGCTCTCGGGGGCCAATCGGATTCTCTCCTCCGCGGCGCGTTGAGTAAGTTCCATTAGCCTTTCTGACCTCACCTATTGCTCATCGTGAAAATGTTTCTCTGCTATTGGATTTACTCAAGCTTTTAACTCATAACGAAGAGGAGCTACCCGGCAGGAATCAAACTACTTAGAAACTGGAAATGGAACTAGGCCGTAATGTTGTAGTCGATGTGTAACATAGTCTGGAACGGAGAGGTGATCCATCATTCCAGAGCAGGCTGCTAGCTTCTCTGCTAATCAATCTACCGATCACAGAGATGCTACATCAGCTTAAAAAATATCAACCTGCGCTATTAAACTGTTAGGAAGTGGACGACAAGAGTCTTTTTTGAGCTCCTCCCTTTAGGGGCGGGCTTTTAACTAGGATCTTTTTAGAGGGTGTTCATTTTCATTTCTTACTGGCAGTTATTGCCACGAAAGAAGCCAAAAAACTCCAAAACACTCCTATAGTTATCAGGGTTTCAAGATTACCTGCGCTTTCTTCCCACGTAAATGGTTCCAGACGTCATTATATTCCACCAATAACAGCGGCAACGTAATGCGAGATGTAAGCTAAGTGCTAACTAAGTGTTAGCTAAGTGCTATTACGCGAGATTTCATCTGAAAAGAAACAGGCGGCTAAGCAGCTGCTCAGAAGGCTTGAATCGGCAATTTTTTTTTATCAGATTCAGTGAAGTTCCCAGGGAAAAAATAGGCCAACTGCTAGCTAAAAGCCTGTTTAGGGGTCACCACAGTAGACCATCCATCGTCCTCCTTGAACCTTCTCCGTGGACCTCAGCTTTTGTCCACAAATATAATCTCTAATCGCCTCCTCTGCACGTGACCAAACCACCTCAACCTTGACTCTCCAAACCGTTCGCCCAGCATCGTAATCTCTGCCACGTCCACCGTCTCAGAAGATAATCTGACAGTGAACATTTTCGCACAAATTTCCCTAAAAGAACAATCACAAGCACATAAATTAACGACACAGCGCCGAGTCGTAGTTTCCACTTTCTCACTCGGGAGTTTGCTTTATTTAGTATTTATGCGACTCACATGACCTCCAGCAAGTTTCCTTTCAAGGGCGCGCGCTACCAACTTTGACAGGTAAATGTGTTTGCTACGGGGGGAGCATCTGCGCTGTACTGAGGAAAGGGATGGATCACAACCTGAGGGACCTCTGCTTTAAGGTTGACTGGACCTTAAAGCCTGGGAGAATGGAAATAAAGCTCTTTTATAAGCTATTGTTTGGAAAAATATTCAGTAGATCTGATTAATTCTTGACTTCTTTTTTGTACATGTGATAGCAGAAGATGATTCTAAAATGCCTTAGCATGAATTAGACTCAGTTTGGACAAACAGGAGTGTCTTTATAAGGTCCAGAGTGTAAGACTTAGGGCCAATTCCAATTCCTATCTTAACTTAGAAATGGGACACCCCTTAAATGCAGATACGTCTTCAGACTGTGGGGGGCAGAATAACAACTCAAAAAAAGAAGAAGAAGAACACATTTACGTCACGGTTATCTATTAAGATTCGTTTGTCAGTCAAGTTATTAGGTTGTCAGTTAGTTATAAGATGATACTCATACAAATACCACAACTACGGACATATTCAGCTGACAGTTACCACACACCACGGCTTATTGAAAAGTAAACCATAGCAAACGATCGTAAAATTAAAATAAATGTTACGCAACAATGACGTCAGTGATCCATAATATGGCCCTAAACAAAAATTTTGTCTCTATTAACAAAGACAATACTTAATTTGTAGCATACTCGTTTCGCTGCTTTCAGCGCCATCTTCGTTATGTGAAAACACGCAATGCATTCTGGGTAGCCCTTGCTCCCAAGGGTGGTCTCGGAAAATCTCAATATTGAGGGCGATACAGCCCTTAAACTTGGCCCTCAACTTGAATTTTCTGAGAATCGGGACAGCACTTGCACTAGAGGGAGCGCGCATTTTTGAGATTGAGGGTTAAGATTGAAGGTTAAGCAAGGAATTGGAATTCATCCTTGGTGTCTTATAGCCCATGACCAAGAGGATAGGAATTTGGCTCAATCCTGTGATGGACCAAGGGCTGATAAATGACTAATTCTACTCCTTCTATGTGTTTATTACAGCTTATGATACCTTCTTTTTTGCCATTTTTCAAAAAAAAGTCAGGGCAGTTATGTGGACAAGGGTCTGATGGAAACTGTCATGTGTGGTCTCTGACACAATGAGCCCTGGTGAGGCTGAGGGCGGCCCACATAAAGACACACTTTCCCCCCACAGTTGACAAGCGAGAGCTTGGCCGTCACACGATGCCACCGAGTGGCTTTGTAACTATTAATGTTAATAAAAAAAAAAGAATGAAGCGTGTTCAGGAAAGCTTCTTTATGTCGTTCGTTTGATGAATAAAATATCAGGAAATGATAGCGTGAAGGGCTCGCCGCCGTTCCCCGGCATCAAAGAATAAACGCTTTCAGAGGGAGGGTGAGTCATGCGATTCAAGGACCAGCCTTGAAATGAAGGAAAAAGGTCAATCTGCGATGATAGGATTAGGAGGTTATGTTTTCATTGCCGTCTTTCGGTCCCGTACAATTACCTCTGGAGGTGTGGGAGGGTCACGGTCAAAGATGGAAGCCATCCATGGACACTGAGGGCTTAGTTTTTGTCCTGAAATCCTGCACCTGATTTAGTTTTATGGCTTTTTTTATGGCTTCTAAACAGAAATGTATGCCTCCAAGGCAACAATGAAGGGTGCGTCTGTGTCTAAATAACACTTGTTGCATGGGAGTGAAAGCAAATTGATCCTGATTATTTTACAGCTCGCTATAAAAGTACCGACTCTTGCTCCTTCAATCTTTACCGATTTAAGATCAATTTAAATACCTCTTGATCTACACATGCACTCCTCTCTCACGTCGGTAGCCATGGCTACATACACTCTCGCCTATATATTCCAGTCATGACTGACCACTGAGAGCTAACAGCCGAGAGCAGCGGCGGCCAAACTCGACAGGAAACCCCCGGAGAGCAGACGTGAAAGTTGCCAGTGGGGAGCGAGAAGACACGGCGAGGGAGATCGTTTTACTTCTGAGAAGAGTCAGATTAGATTTTTCCAGCCTCAACCGCCGTGGCGGTTCCTTACCCAGAGTGTCTTTGATGTTCTTCACCAGCGAGCCTTTCTTCAGGCTGTTCTTGCGCTCGACGTAGTTGGACGGCACGTAGCCCGTCTGGTTGGCGGCGTTGCGCACGCGCCACCACGTCTTCGTGTCGTCCAGCAGGAAGAGACGCTCGTTTTTACGGATGTCAAGTTCCTGGTCCTGCTGGGCCGTGTAGTCCCACTTGGCTACAACAATCACCTCCTCTGTCATCTTTCATGGAGTCCCCCCCCTGTGGAGAGGAAGCAGAAGACGGGAGTGAGCAAAGGGAGGGAAAAAACGACACCTCGTAAAAACGTCGCGGTGAGGGGTAAAGCAGTGTCGGCGCGGTAATTGGTGTCAATTGCAGCCTGTTATAGACATTGTCACGCCTCAAACAGACCACTAGGTGGCACATTGTTAGATAAAGGGTACTTTTATTGACTAATTTCATAATTTTTTTATAATCAATTAAACTGTTAATTAATTGAGTTCTTGTTTGGTCCATTTAAATGCAAATCTGAGTCAATTAAGAGCCAACGGAAGCTGAGTTTTGACACAATTATTGAGATTATATTCAGGATTAGCCTTTCTGAGTGACTTTGATACATAAAAGTGCTGCATTTTCTGTAGGTTAGTTAGTTCGTTAGCTAAGACTAAGGATGCAAGAGGTACGGGTTAGATTTCCCTCTAGTTCAGTCTCGTTCTGACAGAAAACTGATGTACAAAACAGGTTTTAGTGTTGCTGCTGTGACAAATAATTCAAAAATAATCCATATCCAGCCATTAATCCCAGCTCACACAGAGCATTAGACTGGATACATTTGGCACAGGTTGCCACTTCACCACCACCACCACCAGGCCAAATTACATCCCCCAACCTAAACATGAGATTAAGGTTAATATTCAGCGCCTTGACCGGCACTAAAACGTATAATTCGAGAGGATACACAGGAGCAACACTGAAATAATCCTCAAAATAGCAATAATGTGAGAAATGTGATTTGGTCGAGAGCAGCGCAAAAACATGCAAAAATCAATTCATGTGCTCATTCTGCATGCTTTCACAGCTGCTACGCTGCATATTAGTTTTGGAGACAAACAGTGAGCCGTTTCATGCTCTATTTCACCCGGCCTTCGGTGAGGTGATTCAGTTTGCAGGGGTCACCTCCTCAAATGATGGGAGAGAAAGTAGAATCAGAAACAGACTATTCTGGGACTATAGTTGTTGTTGTTGTTGTTTTTCTCCTTCATCTGTGAAGCACGCTCGTGCGATAAAAGCGATACGAGAACCATCCGAGCTATTCGGTTTATATTTAGCCTGCTGCCAAGTACGAAACAATAAATAAATGTTTGGTGAAAGTAAGTGTGAGTTTGCAGAGCAGATCACAGAAGGAAGTGGCACAGAGTAAAGCTTTTGTCTCAGCCCGAATAATCTCACTCATCTCATGCAGGTCTTTGAGAAGCTGACACGCTGATTTATGGCAGCGACGCCCTTCAGGAGGTAAAAAAAAACCTGACATTTAATACATCCTCCACGGCACTGTTTTTAAAGGAACTGTTCAACGATGGTATGTTTATGGTACATTTATAGATTTATCATTTTATGTTTCCACATTAAAAACGGCCAGGAAGCAGACAGGGGTCAGAGATAGGATGCATTATTTGGCTTTCGTAACAACAACAACAACAGCAGCAGCTTTCCGCGGAGAAAAAAAAGTTGTCGTTGACGTGTTCCCGTGTTAACCGAGAGCTGCACAGGTCACGATTCCAAATGTAGCCTCACGCTCACTGCCACTATGACTTCTACAGGGAGAGAACGAGAAATATGGTAGATGCCGGTGCGGACTGTTGCTGTAGATGTTGCTCACACATGTTAGCTGTTGGTTAGCATTAGTGCTAGGCGAGTAGTCACTGGTTGCGTTTACTCACGCAAGCAAACGGTTATTTCCCATTTATCCGGCACGTTGTTTTCCATAACGATAGTATCTCCTAAACATGGGCTGCGTGAAAACTGCCGTGACGTCGTTTTATACGCGGCATAAACACGCAAGCTAGCGACGAGCAAATGCAGTTGTTTCCGAATGTAACTGAATCATTAGAATCACTTAAATTACATATTGAGATTTGAGACATTTCTTTTGCTAAATGTTGTAGATTAACGCACGTTTTTATGGATTTTAGAGTCTTTTTAACTAATTTACAGTTCGGCATTGTTTCGGTTTGAGTCCCGCGTCGGACGTCGCGCTCAGCTCGTTTTGGAATCGACGTGGTGACGAATATGCACTGCAATTTCCCGCCCGATCAGTAGGGGTCGCTACGCAAGGTTGGCTTTTGGCTACAGTGAGCAATGGCGTCCGAGAGAGAAAGACTGTTGTTGTTGTTGTTGCAGCGGAATAACATTGAAACAGTGGCCGTTTCTCACTTTTCTGTGTCACGGAACACAGTTTTCAAATAATTTGAGGTCATTTAGAGTCTAAACATGTGTATTAAGATATGACGTATTTATAGTTTGGCAGCGACGTTGTCGGCGGTGATCAGCTCCGCCTCTGTGGACGCTCGGTGCGCACTGTGGCCTGCACAGAGCAGCATTAAGGATCGGAGACGACGCAGAGGGCTCTGCGTAACCTACGTTGAGCACTACACGCAGGAGTATAAATCGGGCTTAATAATGCAAATTAGGGCAACTAAAAACAGTTCTAAAGAAAGGCTAAGTTTCAACAGTGGCTGTTTTTAATGCTACTTCAGTGAAAGCACATTTGAAGACACAGCAGGTCCAAAAAAAAGCAGGGTTGTAATTTCTTTTGCTACCATGAGCAAAAACTCAAGTGCAACAGTTTCTAAGAGCAAAGCGTGGCACTTGTGAATGTGCCTCTGCTTGCCGTCAATAAAGCTGTCAAACTGGATTTCTTCGCAGGCCAGGACAAGGAAAGCGAGAGAGAGAGAGAGAGAGAGAGTGAGGATCTTGTGCAACCCTAGGAGAGTTCTTGTTAAGTTGGCTGTCAGTGAAGTTACTCAGATTTCCGAGCTGTGACAACTTTCACCGCGGCAACAAACGGCAGCAGAGAGAGGACGCGGGGGTCAGCCGGACGTTTAGGAAGAGACTAACGCAGCAGCTGTGACTGTGTGGAAAAGTGCACGGGCAGATTTATGACAAAATGAGCGATGGTGACGTCAACTCCTCCTGGAGACAGGAGGTATGCGAGTATGCCTCGGGCGCCTCAGCTGCTGGATTACACTCGGCTACTTTTCTTTTTTATTGCATGTATTCCTCCTGGTGTGGACGGATGGATGAGACGATCTCGGTTGCGGCTCGTTCAGCAATATGCTCCACGGAGTTTGAGATATTGGAAAAAATAAAGCAGCTGAGGAAAAGCTCAGGGGGGGGTCGTGACTTTACCTTTGAGCTCAAGGTCACTTTCACACCTGTAGCTCCATTCTGCGCCAAAGTAGAAGCAATTACACGGGCGTTTGTGCTCACACTGGCTTTTTACTCGCACACCGAAAGAGCTGTGAGCGCGAGGTCACGCGGATTGACAGGTTTCCCCGTTCACTGGACACTTTGCCGACTGCACCGTAGAATCTTAAGCACTTTGCGCAGCCGTGTGAAGGCGTTTTTTGAATCCTGGAGACCTATTTTTAAAACAAAACAACTTTTACTAAATTACAGGGGGGGGGGGGGATTCTAAGAGCTGCACATTTTTGGGATCAAGGCTATTTTGTCCTGAGCCACTCCCAACTGATGACAACGCTGTTAAAGCCACATTGGAGATTTCTTAAGCCCTTAAGAAGTCTGGTTTTACCTCATATTGATACAGTGATAATTCATATAATGCCTTAAAAAAAAAAAAAAGCTTTTTTAGTTTGTGGGAGTAGTAAAAAAAAAAACATTTTTCAAAAATAATTGGAATATGAAGACAGATCCAGGCAGCTTAATGAGGCCGCAATAATTAGGTTTGAGGTTTGATTTTTCAGCTCTTTAAATGTGCATGTTTTCTGGTTTCTTTGCTCCATGTAACAAAGATAAGTGAGCCTTAATCTCAGTGTCCATCTGATCATAATTTCCTAGATGGAAACGATGCAGCAGACGCTGTGGAAACCAGTACACCAGTTTTAAGAGTGGACTAAAAATATCTCACGACACAATAAACCCTTTGACGAACCATCTTCCTGACAGACACTTCTTTTCCCCTGTGGGAGGGGGAAAAAAAGTAAATCAGCAGAATAACGCCTTTTCCTCCCAGTTCTCCTCCTCCTCCTCCTCATCCATGATACCAATTTCTGTTTCCATGACAACCCTTGCTCATTAGGGAGACTGATGGGAACGCCACTCCAACTCAAGTTGATCCTTCTTTGTGGGATATCATGAATGCCAGAGTGGCGGCACAGCTATACCGCTGCTCGTATTCCAGACGGAGCCCGAAAATGTGCCTTCAGTCTCGTAAAAAAACATGCAAATGAAATAAAGCAAACAAAGAAAATCAATGTGAAACTTTTTTGTTTTGATTCTTTTTATCAGCCGTGGAAGAGAAGCGCTTTAAAGCTGTAGTTCTAAATATAAACGTTCAAAACCAAATGTCAAATGAGTTTACGCGCTGCTGATGAAGCCCGTCAGCTCCACTGCGCTTGTCAGTATCGTGGTGTTTAGATCTCATGTCACCCGGTGACATTCCCACGCTGCACACAGGAAGTGATTTATTTTATGTTCCGAGACAAAGCAAGACGCTCCAAACAGAAAACGTTTCAGGAGTGAATTGTACCCCTAATGAAATGTGTTCATCCTGCAGCCTCAGACAGACAAACGCTCCCTGCGTCATTTCTGATAGTATTGCCTGACACAGAGCCGGATGCAGGGTGATTATTTTCATGCCATTTCACCAACTCCTCTGTCATTTCAAAAACCCGTCCTTCATGGAATCAGTTAATTCTCTTCACCCAGTGTTCCTCTACCTACAAGCCGACCGACCAACGTACCAACTGCCCGACTGACTGATAGTATTGCCTGACAGAGCCCGTTTCCAAATGGACGCAGCATAAAAATAATGTTATACGGAGCAAAGAAACCAGAAGATACCAACATTTAAGAAGCAGAAAAATCAAATAACTTGTCAAAATAATTTTAGATAACTTCTGTGCATGAAGAAAAAAAACAACTCATGACGGGTCACGCAAACACAACAGAGAGCACAAACAGATCTTGGGGAGATAGCTGGTTTTGGAAAAAGGGGAAGAGCTTTGAGAGCTCGCTCTCGTCCTGACCTCCTGATTCCTCTGCTGAGCGAGTTAAAAAGAGGAAAAATGAGTGACAGACTGCTGAGCTGGCCGTCACCACCACAACTTCACAACTCCCCTTCACCGAGGAGGAGGGGGGGGGGAGAGAATGTTGGGAGGCTCTTTCAGTCGGACACAAAGAGAAAAAGAGGATTATAAAAAATAAAAAAAGAGGATGTTTGAAAGAAGGGAAAAAACGTCTGGCAAAGCATTCTGTGTTTGGCATTCAGGTCAAAGACAACCACGATTCAACCAATGGGGAAAAACTTCCACCTCCCCCTTCCACTTCACACTATTTGCAGTAGTAGTTTCTCACAGGAAGGAGGAGGACTGCTTTACTCCCTACTGGCAGTGAGTGAAGTATTTGTGAGTGAAGTACACAGAGGAAAACATGTGGGAGTCAGACTCAGTCAGTGTTTGAGCCACTGTGGACAAGCTGCTGTGATTTTATTTTTTATTTTTAGGAGGCCCAGTTTTCTCTTGACAAAAAACATGTTTAATGCCGTTTCCACATTTCCCTGTGTTCCAAACAAAGGCAAATATTATCCTTTATTATAATTGCCCACGCTGGTTCATTCACAGCACACGCAAAGGATTGTTTTGGGCGAATAAGAATGTAATGTACAATTCACTCGAGATTAAATATTTTAAAAGGGGGCTGAAGGATTTTGGGAAGATATCCAACTGTGATTTACATATAGAGAGAGATAAAACTATTTAGACAAAAACCACGTGGAAAAAACAGAAATCCATCCAAACTCAGACAACAAGTAGTTTAGATGCAGTCATTTGCAACCAAGCCCCTAATAGACGATGCCTGCTGTCAATCGCACTCATGTAAGCCATATTTTAGACAACGGACAACGACATCGAATGCGACATAACTGCTCGGTTTGTGGCTGTTTTGTCTCAATAAGACGCCAAGCGTTGAAGAAACAACGGTCGCAATAGAGTGAAGTTTTTCTGTCGCCCAATCAGCCGACTGTTGTGGACTAGCTCCATCCATACCATACCTCTGGTAACCCAAGAAAAGGACACCAAAAAATGGAACGGTTGGGGCCTTTTATTTTGGTCCTATTCCCAATGGAAACGCAAAAAAAAAATAAACGTACCGCGCCGAACGGTTCCACTCAGTGGAAACACGGTTTAAGGGTGAGAGTACGATTACATTGCATTTAAAAATACAAAAAAGCAATGTTTGAACGACCAAATCAGGGCAGCAAACGTGAGCGTCTGCATTGTTGTTCCTGGTGCTCAACTATCGAGGCTCAACTATTTCAAACTCGCAAACGAAGCACAAACCAAACCAGAGGGCAAACATGACCAAGTATGGTCATAATAATATCCCTGAAAAACTATGTTTTACATTCAGTCTGACCAACAGACATTCATAATAACATATAAGTGTCCACTACTGATGGCAAATAAATTACAGTTCAGGGTCTGAGGTTTTTGTCAGAAGCACTCCAGTAAGCAGTGTTCCGAAAGCCGCAGAGGCCAAGACATCCCAACCGTTAGGAACCTCAAAAATACTGGCTGCAAATATTTAAGGTCTCAAGATACCGATGATGCCATGGTAAAGTTAATTTTCAGACTTTTTTTTTTTAAATAGTCTCCTCCAGAGCCACATTACATATATTTCAGACTGAGAGACATTCCAGGTCATGGTTTAACTCGTGCAGTACAATTTTATACGCATCCAACAATCCGTCCTCCCATCTATTCATAGTTATGTTTTTTATCATTTGGGCAAAAGCATGTGTTTATATTTTGTACAAACCTGCTTTTGCTGGTCCTCTCAGAATGTGCATGAAAGTGTGCTTATACCGAGACTCTGCTCATGAGTTGTTGAGCAAATATTAGCTTGAATAAATCCAACATTAGCACAGGGCAGTTGTTGACATATCGAGGAATGGTTTCCACACAGGTTCACCTTGCCATTTGCCTTATCTGCTCGTTGTATCTTGAGTTTTAAATCGGCTATGTGGCTTAAAATCCATCATTCATCCATCTATAAATTCTCTGTCTGTCCGTTAATGGCATAACTGTACAATAGTTTCTCCTGACAGGCTTCAAACTCGGCAGGTGACTTACTACTAGTGCGTGTAGTGTGTGTTTGGATAAGACGATGTAAGAGTTAGCGGTATAAATGCAACAGATGTAATCGCTTCCGCCCCTACAATCACAAAGATACACAAAGAAACAGGCAGACACACACCGAAACAGGTAGAGAACAAGTATTATTAGATCTACCAATCTTTCATATCTGTCCAACAGACAAAATAATGGTCATCTTTGACAACATTTACCATTGGAAAACACCAAAAACCCTTGAGCCATCCAGCCAACCACAACAAAGCTTTCATGATGAGTTAAGGTTGCTGGTTCGAGTCCCCACCAGGTCAAAGGGGCTGGGGAACCCTTGAGTAAGGTGCCCAACCCCAACCTCCATTGCTCCTAGAAGTAGTAGCTACCCACTGCCCTTACTTCTAGGAAGGGTTTAAAAAATATCATGTCAATGTCATTAAAATCGTTAAAATCTCATCTCTGTTTAATGACAGAAATGAGCGATTCCTGCCCTTAAGTAGACGATGACCCGCGGGCAAAATTTCTCAACTCACTTTCAATTACTGTCATTAATCTCTCTGGAGAAGAGTCCACATTGTTGAGTGGGTCTCCTTGACAACAGGCAGTGGGTGGTCCGACTTAGCCCGACAGGGGCGTTACCCAAACAATCTCACTTTCTGTATCTCTGCTCTTCAATTTCTGACGTTTCTTGAAGAAGAATTTCGACTCACACAGAAGTGAACAAACACTCTGCAGCCAATAACTCCAATAGTCGTTTTTACTATCTCCTTGGTTAGACAGTAATATAATTTTTTTAACAACATATTGCACGTACAGAATGTTGACAAATTGCATCTCACGTCTTATTCTGACAACAGCAGGGTGTGATTGTGCAGCGCTCACGTTATTTAATCTGTTCTTCGCACATTTATCTGTGAAGACAGATGGTAGGTGTGGTTTGTTTTGGCAACTCCAGCATCAAACCCCAGTCCTTGATTTGTCAGCAATCATGTTATTGGGTTGCCACTTCATGTAATTCGTCTGCTTAACCTAGATACAGGGTAGTAGATCGTGTACATAATGACTGCTCTGTACTGTACAATCTGAACTATAATTATTCATTTTATGTCCTCATTACTAAGTAGGATTATAAAAGTAATTTAACTACTTCTTGATGTGCCTTTTACACCCGTCTGTGACAAAGCAATGTTTATTTACACTGCACATCTTGACCCTTAGATGCACAAAAAATGGGTTTAAAATTGTTGAAATGATAAAAAAATTTTTAATTATTTTACTCTTTTTTTAAACCAACATCAGCCATTTTTATACATATCAAACATTAACAAATTTTTAAACGCTTTACCAAAATTGTCACGATGCATCTTCATTTTATCGTCTAAAAAACCCACAAAAAAGATTACTTTACAATATAATTCACACAAACTGGATTATTTTTTAAGATGAGCAACAAAATGTATGTTTATGCATTATTCTATTTTTGTGCAATGTCACATTTCATAAAATACTAACGTTAACGTCCCTTAAGTACAAAAATGTCTTATTAAAAAATTAAGCTATATTTATGTATATTATTACCTTCTTTTTTAGATTTATTTCCAAAATACTTCATGCAAACTGGATTATTTTTGGTTTGATTATTGCAGCATAGTATGTTGCAATAAAAATACATGAAATAAAACACTAAATGATCAACAATATGCATGAAAAAGGATAAAATGTGCTCGAAATTAAAAGCCAAAAACACAAAAAAGTGTCTATGTGCATTTACGGGTTAACACATGAAAACTTCTCTGTGCACAAACACTATCAGGGTTTTCTTCACAATTTAAAAACAAATTGATCCCTATTTTAAAGTATAATTTTCTCTATTTTTTACCTCCGTACGTGAGAGTTTAGTATCCATGTCCCATGGTGGAACAACAAAAGGAAAGCAGTGTAAAGCAGAGCAGGGCAAATGTAGTGAACGCATCTTTGATGCACACAGTGCTGCTCGGGCTGTTTCTTCAACGGCAGAAAAAAGGAAATACCTGAGGTGATGTTTGTTTGCTACAGAGAGAGAGAGAGAGAGAGAGAGAGTCAGTCTCAGGTCAAACAACAAACCACAGCCGTGTCTACGAGCTCCATTATTTTATTCACTCCCTTCTCTACATCCTCATTATAAAGCCTGTCTCCGAGCGTTTATAATCTCGTGAGTTTGTTTTTCACCGCCCCCCAAAACTGAGGGTTTACAAATCCCACATCTATTCGCATTCCGATGAGAACAGAGCTGTTTTTTGGGTGAGGGGGGAAATAATGATGCTGAAAGTTCGCTTAGGGTCAGAATTTGCCTTTAAGGAGGCAAACACCCGTCTTTTCTGTCTCTCTCTATGAATATAAATGTGTTTTATCTCAAAATGTGTCTGCACAGCACATTAACGTTTGTTTACGTGGTCTTGATTACATTTCCTGCTGACAGATCAGTATCAGAGATGTTTTACCCTTAAATATTGATAGAAAAACTATTCATTGGTCAATCAAATAGGAATTGATGACTAAATTAATCATCAATAATTTTGTGTGTTGTTAATCTTCAGCTTCTTAAATGTGAATGTGTTCTGATTTATTTGCTCCATATGCTATAGCCTTGGTTCTCAAACTGTGGTACGTGTACCACCAGTGGTACGCAAGCTTCCTATGGTGGTCCTCCAACCTTGGGGGTTTTGATCAAAACATCATAATTTTTAGGTTTGGGAAGCACCGATCAACATTTTTCAACATTTGCGGAACAAAATAAATCACAGATTAATCAAGAAAATAACAGACAGATAGTTGCGGCACCATTGGCAACCAAAAATCAATTTTTTATCACGATACATAGTCCATGATACCAATAATATCACGATACAGCGATAGCGATGCATCACGATATCCGTCTGAGTGAAGAAAACAAAACGGCCATGAAAAGTTAGCATCGACTTTCGCCACCATTATCCTGCTGTAAACTCAGGTAACTTCCACCCCAAGTTTCCCCCTCATCCATTAGAGCAGCGCCGCCACAAGGGGATATGGGAAAGGACGACAATATATCACCAAATCGATATTTTTGACCCACCTCTCTGTCAAATGTACCGATTTCTTCTGCTGTTTGTGTGGACACGGATCTTGGGAAGAACAACAAACATTAGCTGTGTTGGACTTTTTTCGCTCACTGCAGTTATTTGTGCAGCAGGAGGTGCAGAGGACAAGCCATGTACTGTACTGTACTGTACTGTACTATAACGAGCACTGTGAGGCTCACAGTGAGAAACATTTCCATGCTGCAGTGTATATTATTATTTTTAGTATTGGCCTGTAAATGTTGTTGAAATGGAGACGCTTATGGAATCAAAAACAACAAAAACCCATAAACCCAAACAGGACAAATGGACAAATGTGTATTTCAATTATCAAGGTTTTCATTTTTGGAGCTCTTAAACACTCAGGTAACATAGAGAGCAAGCGTATCTGGAGAAAAATAACGATATAATAGAAGAATTACAAAGACATGGATCATAATCAAGCATGTCATGTTATTTTTCACTGTGTTCCGATCTTATTTTAGTTTCCCGGCATCCAGGAATAAATGTGTTCTCTTCGAGAGGCATTTGTCCTTCTTCCACACAAACACAGACGAGAGGAATCGATAGCAAATCACTTTACTTGTGCTGCTTCAATTCCTCAGGATGACACCTCATTACAGAGAGACAGTAACGTCTTATTTTACCACTCCGAGCTCGGAGGTCTGCACCTTAATCAACTCACTGGCTGCTTTTTCTTTAAAAAGAAAGGAACGGATGTCATTATTGAGCTGAAAAGGGTTCTGAGACATCAGTTTACATATTTGTCTCCAAAAGGTTTCATCACACAAGGAAACAGAGTCACTGCTTTTGTTTTTAAAACTGGGAAACGACTCAGCTTGTGAAAGAATTATGTTGTAAAAGTGTGGTTTAGCTCATGTGGAAATGACACAAACCACTGTTGACTCTGTTATCCTACGTCAAGCGTTAGCTTCTCTTTGTACCTTCTGCTCCTCTCTTGCTCGGCTCCAGACCTGAATTATTCTCTTTGATCACACGCAAACCTCCTCGAGGCTCTCGAGAAACGACGCGCGAAGCGGTTGAAAAGTTAATGCAGGAGGACTCGGGCAATTCCGCGTCGACCTGTTGAATGTGGAGTGAATATCTGGACCGTTTTATTCAGGCCGTTTACTTCCACTCGCTCGTGGACTGCAGTCACAGTGACACTCAATCATGTCCGTCGCATCCAAAATGAACTATGCAGATAGAGTAGATTTGCATATCCTCATCCATCCTCATTTCCCTGCACGATAAACCGTCCAAAAAATCGCGATCACGATTCACAACCACACGTGATCTCATTCCTAAATGACAAAGATTCTTCTACATTTTATTTCACAAGCTGCATTGCAAATAAACGATCCCTATTTTCCTCTCTGAGTTTCCTTATCGCTGAAGGCCACATAATACTTCTCCGACTGCGTAATGCGTTATTCGACTGTGGATACGCACTGCAATTTCCCGCCCGATCAGTAGGGGTCGCTACGCAAGGTTGTTGTGCTTTTGGCTACAGTGAGCAATGGCGTCCGAGAGAGAAAGACTGTTGAAACCGTTTCTCACTTATCTGTGCGATGGAACGCAGTTTTAAGATAATTTGAGGCGAGAAATTAGCCATTTAGAGTCTAAACATGTGCTGTGTGTATTAAGATATGACGTATTTATAGTTCGGCAGCGACGTTGTCTGCGGTGATCAGCCCCGCCTCTGTGGACGCTTGGTGCGCACTGTGGCCGGTACAGAGCAGCGTCAGCTGTTAGCACTTAAAAAAAAATTTGGGGCAGTCGGAGACGCACAACACGCTTACGGAGAGGGCTCTGCGTAATCTACCTAGAGCACTTTACGCAGTATAAATTGGGCTTAACATAAATCACGTGCCATGTAATTTAGTGGAGGCGGAAGCTTCCGTCTGTAGTTGAGAGTTTACGAGAAAGTTACGAAGAAAGTGTGCGCTAAGGAGAAATAAATACAAACGGATGGAAACCAAGGTGGTAGTGATGAGAATCACACAACCACCCGAGCCGAACTTGTACCAAAACTAGCTTAGCATTCCGCTAGCTATTTCCTTCGCTAAATGTTGGAGATTAGCCCACATTTACAGGATTGTTAAGTCTTTTTTAACTGATCTACAGTTCGCCATTGTTCGGTTTTGATTCGAGTCGAGCTAGTGGGAACACGCCATATGTCACTTAAGCCCATTATACAGGGCCATGTTGAAGGCCTAAAGAAATGGCACTTTACTTGAATGCCTAATTGAATGTTTCCAATCTTTTGTTTGTGAGTGCAAAACAGGATTCACAATTTTTCCAGAATCGTGTAGCCCTACCGCACACCTATATAATTTAATAAATATGTTATTGTTGGCTTATTATTTATTTTCCACGATCGGCTAATCTAAATATACCCAAGTTTTCCAGGACACATGGGAACACTCTCTAAGGAGCATGAGCAGAGAGGTTTTTTTTTATTTTCTTTTGCTTTTTACTGGTGTCTTGCTTGTCCTTCTTGCACACGTTTGTTTGTCCGTGTTACATAACCTCGTCCGTGCTGACGTCAGAGAAAGTGTGTGTTGAAAGTGGAAATGTGCAAATGTAAAAGATACGGGGGGGGGGGCTTTTCTTGTATACACACGGACCACATAGGAGATTGTCAGATCCTGGGAGCCAAAGTTTGAACTCTGGGGCTAATTAAAGGCACCGCATGAAACCGCTCTCTCACTCATTCCCAGTATCAAAAACAAACCTCTGGGGGGGGGGGGGGGGAGACGTTGGCCTCTGCGATGACATTCCGCCAGCAGAAAAGTTATGGGAACATGTTAAAGGGAAACAACAAACCCCGATAGATGAGGAGCAGCAGCAGCAGCAGCAGAGAGAGCGTCTTGTTCTCTACTCTCTATTCTGTGTTCTCGCTCGTCTTCTCTTGGGAACATATTTTAAAAAGAGGGGTGTAATTAAACTGACAAGCGGCGGTTTCATCGCTGTCTCTGCGAGTTATGCGTCCAAAATAGCTAAACAACACGTTCGACGACTTCCACAAACGCCATGGGAATATCATTTCCAGATGATTAGCACGGAGAAGGTCAACACAAATAAAAATCTACAGACGCAACTAAGCTTTTAAATATGCAAATACATAATTTATGATCGCGTGGAAGGAGTGATGTCATTCCGCGGAGGCAGAAAATGATGTCATGCAGCGCAGTAATGATTTAACCGCCGCAAACCGATAACAGCCGAGACGTGATTTACGGCTCATTGTGACCAATCGTGACGCGGTAATGGCATTTTCGGCCGAGGGGTTTAAGACGAAAGCTCGGGTGCGGTTGAACTCTGCGCGATGCTTTCAAAGATAATTGAAACAATTTTCCTCTTCTACCTATCGGGTTGACATTTTAAGATGCACTCGAAAGTGCTGGCCGTGATTTAGCGCGACCCGAGCGCGGAGATGAAACGGCGAAACGCGCGACACTCCCCGAAACGATAACCGAAGAGGTCACGCTAAAACAACTGCAGACCCAACTGAGAACACCACATAGGGCAAACAGATGTCTAGTGTATATATATATATATATATATATATATATATATGTGTGTGAGAGAGAGAAAGAGACCAAGAAAACAAAGTCTCCAAAGGCCAAATCCTGTGCATGTGTGCAGTGTTGGGTTCTCAGGGGAAGCCTGTGGCACTCTGAGCCATACATCTCATAAATAAAGCAGGATTTCCTTGGGCTGCTGCAGTCATGTGTGCATGTGAGAGAGAGAGAACAACGTCCAGGGAGGAAAGGGTGCAAATGGATTAGAAGAAGAAGAAGATGAAGCCTATCGTATTGCTTCCTTCAGCAACTCTGCGGCACGCAACAGTAGGACACACACACACACGCGCTGTTTTAACAGTCTGCAGATTAAATGAACTGTGGCTCGACTGTGGCTTGATCGTCAGGGAGAAATATCGAGAGCAGAAATATTAAACTACTAAAGCTTGTTTTTCCCGAGCATTAATTTGCGCCCGTAAAAATTCACGAGCCGTGAATTATCAGCTTTGATTAGACACAAACTTGTCCAGATGGAGGGTGTGAACTGATACTGACTGAAGTTCACGGAAGATTGTCGCGTGACTCGTCCTTGTTGATCACCCATGTATTTGTGCTCAGTTGCGGTCGTTTCTCTTTGTATGATGCGCTTGTTACGATCTAAGCTGTGATGTAATATAAGACCTGAGCTTGGGAAAAGATTAACTAAAGATTAAACGTGATCTGGAAGAAAATAGAGCTAAACAACAGAACAACAGAATTTCAGCATAATGTTGTTTTTATTTTTTATTTTTTTATTATCAACTAGCTTTTTTGGACCGTGCAAACTTAATGAACGCACGTATCAAGTTTCGTTCATGTGCAACCCGACACCAGATGACCCAATAGAAGTTTTTTTTTAACAGCAGTTTTTAGCCCCGCCCACTTTCACAATTCTCCACGCTTTTTCCACCGAGCGACGTTCGCACACAACTTTTCACCAGGATTGATGAGGTAGCAGAAATCCGTGAGTTTTGGGGTACGTTCAAGCCCTCAAAAACGCGATTCATTCGGGGAAAGAAGAAGAAGAAACACTCTACGCACCTTGTGGTCGAACTAGGGCTAGGGCTGCAACTAACAATTATTTTCATAATCGCTTAATATGTCCATTATTTTGTCGATTAATTGAGCAATAATTAGTTCCAAAAAAGGCAAAAACTGTTTTACAAACCTGGAAAAGATGATCTCACTAAGGATGGGAAACTGTATCGGTCGGCATCGGTCCGATACTGCTCAAAATCGCATGGATATCGGACAGATAAAAATGTAGAATCCGATAAATCCAAGAATCCTATATATACATATATATACATATACATATATACGTATTGGACTGATTTCAGTAAATACTTGAGTTTGTGATACTGGTATCAACACAAAAGTGGTATCGTCCAATCCCATATCACGTCTTATTCACATTAAAGAAGTTTAAAAAACATGAAAAATAATTGTAATTCTTCACAAACACTCAAACCGATTATCAAAATAGTTAACTGATTAAGTAATCGAGTAATTGTTTTCGGTCCCAATTTCAACTATTTTGTGATTAATAGTGCACCCCTACAGGAAACCCGCTGCGGCAACCCGATTATTCCACAGGTCGATTGTGTTCAGTAGCGGCTCAGTCAGCGCGGTCGAAGGAGGAGCGACAAATCAACGCAACAATCTGAGCGTCGCGGTAAGTTATGCGAGGGAATCTCGAGGAACAAAAGACATAGACAGGTTTAGGAAATGAGAAAACGTGGCCCCTTTTGTTCTTCTCGTGGCTCGCGTCGGGCGACTGATACTCATCAATATTTCAAGTCAAGGCCATCACCTGGGGACTCTGTAAATGAATGACAGCCCTCGATTGAGGACTAAACGCAGCTCCTCCGCTGATACTGAGCAGACAAAACACACAGGCGGAAAAGAAGGTTTTACATATCACGTAGGAGTTCAGGAATCAGAGGTGTGACATTTGAACAAAGCATCTTTGGTGTCTGTTCCCACCACTATTTGCCTTTTTTTAAATATGCAATTATTATTTATTAAAAGGCCACAACTATCTTCACAAAGTACTTGTTTGGTTCAGAAAATGTCAGAATTATTATATTACATGTATTATATGGAAACTGATGAATCTATGATCAAAATAGTTGACGATTGCACTGACATAGACCAGTAGAATTGCTCATTAACTTTTTTGTATGAAGGGAAAAGGTAAATTAGCTAAATGTATGCATTAACCTCTATCCTCCATAATAACTGTGTCTACAAAGACATCAATCTAGATTTACAACCACCTCCGTTGCCGGATTAATGGCGGATTAATGGCGGAGCAACGTCGTCTTCCACCGTCTTTGCTCACAGGACAGAAAACAAGATAAGAAAACCTGACTATCCGGTGATAGATGACAGACAGCCTGGCAGTTCACGTGTCAGGCCTTTTTTCGACTCAGATATGCAGCAGCTACGAGCTACAAGCTGCTCTGTGTTCTGTCTCGTCTTGCTCGTTGTGCAACGCCGTCAAACGTTGTTCATCTCCATCAAAAGGGGCTGCAACAGACGGGGCCCGGTGGCAGGTTTTAACGAGAGCTGAATTCCATCACTCCACCGTAATACATGTCCTAGCAAACGCATCGACTATTGATACGCCAGATAAGTGAGAAGTCACTCTCATTCTCTGTGGTTTGAGAGGCATTTCCATTAGCGCACAAACGTTTCTTAATCTCGTAGTTTAAGACACACGGGTGCCAAATGAGCAGGCCCTCAGGGAGTGTCATAATTATATACCGAACGTGTGCAACACCTTAACTTAAAAAAATAAGCAAGCTGATGCATATCGATCGTGTAACCCACAGCTCTTTTGCACCGTGCGATACAGAACAGACAGCCCTGTTAGGGGAATCGATCTCTGCAGTCAAATAATCTCACAGATTTCATTTCAGAACACTTGAAATTCATCTAAAGTTACTGGCTCTTACGAAACAGAGCAAGTTCAGCATCAAACTCTGTTCTTTTCTTTACCAAAAACTACTACAAAAAGGTAATTCTAATGCTAACTCTTGTTTTGTTTGACGCTCTATCACTTCTCTTCTACGAAAGTGAGCAGTCCCCGAGCACCACTTGGTGACACTTAGTCGATAAAGCATCTGGCTTTTGACGAGTTTCACGGTGTTGTTGCTAAAACCTGACAAATTAGATAAAACCCATGATTATCAACCCAAAGACAACAACACATGGTTATTGGGCTAATTGTTCTCATTTGAAACCGACAGAAACCTGAAACTTGAAAGAGAAGTGTTATGATTCTTCTGATTAACTAACTGGAGAACCGTGTGTCCACAGGAAGGAGTGGAACAGTTCAGTTACAAAACCCAGCCCCTACAGTTCCATTTTTTGGCACCCGTTTCCTTGGCTACCAGAATAAAATGGTACACCAAGGTGTAGCTCCACCCACGACTGCTGTGTCGTTGTCTGTTGTACTGCTGTAATGTCAGGCACTGTTCCAAACTGAACCGTACCATGATGGACACATCGCATAACTTAAAAATGCAAACTCTACCTGGAGGACACATTCCAAACACGGTGGATTAGCATCATACCAAACATTTGCACGCGGCAAATCAGACCAAAATGTCAACACACACAAAAGAACAACAGCTATGTTAGCTTTTTAGCTAATCTTCGTCTTTCGTCGTCCTCATGGTATAGACACGGGAAATTAGCGACGCTGCATCGAGACTCGCTCGAACCCGGCTGAACTCATTGCATTTCCACAGATGCGTAAAGTAGAACACTGGCTTAAGGGAAAGTTGTGAGAGTGAATCGTTCTGTGAAACACAGATAAGCACAGCTTCTTTTTTTTGGGCACTCTGCGAAAGATAACTCAAGTGTTTGTCTGCAAACTGCCATTCTGTGCATCACCACAGCCGACGGGGGGGGGGAACCGTCCACTTAATTAAATCAATTAGAGCATGAAGGGCTTGTCAAAGCCCGGGCGCAAACAAACAAGCGAGCGAGCACACCAACAATAGTTTGGCCCAATTCTGGAGTAACAGACTCTAATGAAGTGTCAACTACAGCCCTGTTTAAAATTCAGTTTATGGAACTATAAAGCCCCATAAACAACAACAATGCTTATATTTTACAAGGACTTGTCTTCATTTATTGTGATTAACTTCTATGTTGATCCAACATTGACCAAATCAGATAAAGGTGTCATTCAAGCATCATTTCAAGTTCTTTTGTCAAAAATCTCTAGTTTCCCAAACCTCAACTGAACCACTGAACCCTCGAGTCGAGCATTTTAATTGACACCTTCAAGCGCGCTACACTGTGGTGAGCGTGTATGACTTTCATATGAAGTTTGAACTTGGTTTGACCTTGGATTTTTCAGGGGAAAGTCACAGCCTCTCTATAGTCTATATGTGGTCACAAAACAGGAAGACTGAAGACCAAACTATGCAACGGTCGTGTCTGTGGTTAAGCTGTTGATTTAATGTAACAGATATGGGTTCCATAAAGATGTCATTGTCTTAGGTTGAGCTAGTCATTAAGTAAAATTCCTCAAATGCTTTTGTTTAGTGTCGTCTTTAACGTTTGTCTCGACCATGTTTTCTTTGACAAGAGGTTCTTCATCATATGTTTTAAATGTAACATATAAGGGAAAACAACATTATAGCTTATTCAACATTAGCAGAACTTGGGGGGAATATTCCAACTTGTTGAATAAAAACGCGGTCAAACATCCAAATGATTCTCTATATTTCCTGACTGTCTATTTTTATTATTCTACTTTTAGAACGTCTGTGTGATATTCATCGTTCGGCCCAGAAATGCTGGGTTTTCACTGCTCACTCTGTCTCTCCTAATAGCCCAAAGTACCAGTTTTCTGCTGTGTAACATGAATCTCAAACAGACAAATGGCTAGGAAAGGGGAGCAGCAGACCCCTGATTATGAATTAATGAGCACTTCTCAGTCCGTTTTATGAATTTCTAATCACGCCTCTGTCTGTGGTGGGAGGGCGAATCACATTCTTAATCACCAAAGCGATCTTCCCCAACACTTCAAGACAGCTTTTTCGTCGTATGGATCGCTCCACAAATTAAGAGATAAAGCCAGTTAGGGAGCGGAATTCCACTTTATCAACGGCTAATACACCCTTAATGCTCGCGCTGCCCTTTTCCCTCGCGATCGTGTTTCAAATGCTTCAACTCTCTTGTTTCAGTAATTGCCTGCCCATACCATCTCGGGCCATGACAACGTCCACAGATAACAAAGTCCACAGCTGTGCCTTTGTTGACGGAGCGAGTGCAATGGTGAGATACTGTACCACTGTGCTGTAACCGGCAACCGCCCCTCCCTTTATGCCTCAGTTTCACCACTTTCCTTCCCCCTCACACTCTCACCCTCAGTGTCCCAGAAGAAGGATTTAGGCCCCGTGCCCAGTGGTGACACAGGGAAACTGAGGCCAACGGACTGTTAGTTCAGTTGTTGGCCGTGGTGTAGGAACACTCGGACAGAAGCGGCAGTGGGCTGAGGGTGATGATGGAGGTAGAGAAAAGCTAAGGGAACAAAAGGAGCTGCCGTCTATCTATCTATGCTGTATCTCCTGCACTAATTTGGGGAGATTACACGATGGTCACCATGTCGAATGATCAATCTGTGTCTTGTTCGTGGCACCAATCAATCAATCAATCATTGTTCACGACCCTGCGTGAGTTCATAGGTCATCGGTGGGGGGGGGGGGGCGTGGCAAGGAGTTGTCAATCACGGCTATTGAAGTGTAGCCGGTGATGCTACGTATGGACCATCTGTCCTTCAGAGGTGACTGTATTAGCATCATCCCTCTTTCTCTATACGCCATGTTTACGTCGCGTCAGAGCACTCCAACGTCCAGGAGCGACATCATAAGAGATGTCAGACAATCGTGACAATCTGGAAACGTTTAGGTCATGACGAAAATGCTTGAATCTGTGTGGTCCGGTCCAGAAATAACATTAAACGGTAACGACTAAGTCTGCAGATCTGTTCTATGTTTTGCCATCTATGCCTGAAGAACCAGAAACATTTCTACACATCCCTTTTCAGATGCCTTGATTGTACACTCAATAGCGAAAATAGAGAAAGCAATCGCTCTACTTAAATCTGTGATCTAATATAAGATGCAGGAAAATGCCATAATTGACCGTCAAACCTGAACCACAGACAGTGTATGTTGTTTCTACGCTCTCTGTCATTTCCTCTCTCGATTTTTCCATTTGCTGCCAGAGCAAAACAGCGTTTGCTCCTCGCTTGTGCTGCAGCTGCAGCTGCAACGGCCATGACCACGAACATTAAAAAAAACTAAGTGAAAACAATATTAATTCTACTTGATCGTTTTGTGAACACCAATTAAATAAACAGCAGGTGTTTTTTTTTTAACCGAAATTGTCGCACACAAGGTCACAGAACGCTGTGCAACACAGCGGTCGGGCCAATTCTGAAAAACTCATTAACTCGTTTTTTCAGTTCTTACTTTAATACTTTGACAAACGATAAACACTTAATTAAAAGGACTTTTCATTTCCCGTTCGCGGTGTGCGTTAACGGCGTCTTCAACATCCATCGTTGGTTAAAAAACATATATTTGATCCACTTTAAACAGGTTGAACAATCAGAATCTAACCCTAACAGGACTGTCAATAGTGAATAGTATTCAAATTTAATGGTTTGGAAAAAATATCGCTAAAAAATCAGAAAGCTTACTTTAATTATTGAGAAACAACAAAAACAAACAGATTAATCCATTATCAGAACAGCCGATGACTCATTTAGTCATCGATTCATCAAATAATCATAGCCACTAAGCCCTTGCCAGACACTCTTGCACTCGGCTATGTTGAGCCCTATTTTTTATAGCAAAAATGACGTTGATAACATCTTTCTCCGACCATTGCCAGAACACAACATTCTGGCCACTGTGAGACTTTTAAACAGAGGACATTTTGAAGGCCCATTAAGCGTCATACGAGCCAAAGACGAGCAGAGCAGTTTTGTCTCAGCTCATAAATGTGCAATCGGACATAAAGGAAGATAAGAGATTAGGCTCGTTATCTCATCCGTGAATAATAATAAGATGTGGGGGCCAAAATTGCAAATTTGTGTGTGTGTGAAGTGAATGGAAATGAGAACCTTTTTTGTCATCCATTTTTAAACAGGGGTTGGGTTTTATTTTTACACAATCATTAATTCGTATTATTGGAAAATTCATTACGAAAGCCGGAAACTAGCAACAGATAACGCCGAGCCTCATCCTCCAGTCCACAAGAGTTTCCTGGCGCTGCCCTAATCTCTCTGGAAAAACAAAGCGCTGCGCGACGGTGCATTCAAACCCTCCACATCACAGTTGTTCATCTTAACATGAAGGGTGTTCCAATTAGTTAACCATTAACTGGAATGAAACGATAAGTCAGACTCGCTCATAAAAGTTGTCACGACTCCTCGCTCGTCTCAACATTTCAGACGCGCACCAAACCGAAAGGGATCGATGAGCTCTATTTCTGTAGCACAGTAATCACATCAACCTAACTGTATAGCGGGAAGTGCATTTTGCAGGAAAGTGCTCACACTTAGTGAATAAATAGTACTTGTATGATCAAATGTTTGGTCTATAAATGTAAAAAATAATGCGAAAGATTTGAACTTGTATAGAAGGTTTTGTCTAAAAAAATATTCAGCACACTATCAGGAAAGACTAAAATTGACAACATATAACTGTACTCTTATTATGTGATTTAAAGAATTGTATCGGAAATCCAACATTTACTAAACTCCATCAGATATCGTAAATAACTTACATGGCGCAGTATTTTTCAATGTAAAATCATAGACTGCAAAATAATGAGCACATTTCCCTTCAAGAGAAATCTACAAAGATTGAAGTACAGGTAGTGTGAATTGTAAAAGTAAAGTACCACTTGTATGATCAGGAAAGACTAAAACTGACAATATATCGGAAATCCAAGATGTAATAAATTCCTTCAGATACCGTTAAAAACATACATGGCGCAGTATTTGTCAATGTAAAACCATAGACTGCAAAATAATGAGCACATTTCCCTTCAAGAGAAATCTACAAAGATTGAAGTACAGGTAGTTTGAATTGTAAAAGTAAAGTCCCACTTGTATGATCAGGAAATACTAAACTTGACAACATAACTGTACTCTTATTATCTAATTAAAAGAATTGTATCGGAAATCCAACATTTAATAAACTCCATCAGATACCGTTAAAAACATACATGGCGCAGTATTTTTCAATGTAAAATCATGGACTGCAAAATAATGAGCATATTTCCCTTCAAGAGAAATCTACAAAGACTGAAGTACAGGTAGTGTGAATTGTAAAAGTAAAGTACAGCCACTCAAGCTGAAGCCCATAATTCTCGGTTACACAGTGACTTTGACTAACTTTTTATTGCTTCGAGAGTTCCTGACATATGATGCAAGATAAAGAGAGAAAAAAAAGGTTTCTGTAATACAGGCCGAGCAGTGACTTCCACATACCTGTCATTCTGAGTGAACCTTGTCCTCTACTCTGTCGCCATGGTTCCCTCAAAAGAGGGTGTGTCTGCAGCATAGGTGTGCCACGCAAGTCGTGAAACACACTCGTGTCATATCCAGACACTGAGGAAACGCACACTCACTTCTGCCTTTAATTTCTGGGTGGAAACATTTACTACGTACACAAGACATCCCATCATGCAGTGCGGCAGATGAAGAGACTTTAACATAAGGCGTTCTTTCGCCGAGGACCTTGCTCTGCGAAGTCCACCATCTTGTGTCGCTATGTTTCTCTGGTGGCAATATGCAATTTCACCATTAGGTGTCACTACTTCTAACACACTAAATACGAGAAGTTGCGGCACTTGAGAATAAATCAATATTACTCTAAAGCCGTGTTTCGTTAGGTTTGATTCGGTACAATAGTTTTTTTTTGCATTTCTATTAAGAACAGTACCAAAATAACCCCAAGTGGTCCATTTTTTGGCACCCTACTATTGCGGCACCACAGTGAAATGGTACGGTCAGGGTGGAGCTAGGCCGGCTCAGCCAATTGGGTGACAGAAAAATCGAGTTTGAGGTCATGGTAACATCATCGAGTTAGCACAGCCCACAACACGCCTACCTAGTAAAGGTACAGTTCTCAGCAAGGCTTTACCATTCCAAACCGTACCGTACCAGACCAAACACAACCTTACCACGATGGAAACACAGCATGTTAAGTAAGTGTGGCAGCATCTACAAGTCACTCACATGAAGATTTAAAGGCACCATATGTAAGAATGTGGCCAAAAACGGTTACTACATTCAAATTCAAAACACAGAGGTCTTTTAGGTTTCGTTTTCTGACGTAACTGGCAACCCGTGGTCGCTCGGCAGCTGAGACTCTACTGACTGCAATGATTGGTAGACAGCGGTAGGTGGCGCCACATGCCAAAACATGATATCAAAACATAAACATGATTTGCAGTCTGCAAAAAAAAATGTTTTTAATGCAAATATTTTGGCTGTACTGTTGTTCTTGGTGAGTTCAGTTTGTTATATGAACATTATTCCTGAGTCTCTGTGACATATTAGGAGGATTTTATGGCCAGTTAGCTTTAGATTTATTACATAATGCACCTTTAACGACTTTTCCCATTCAAAAATCATCCCAATAATGGAAATTCACCACCACAACCATGTTAATTAAAGCGATTTAAACCGCAACGTGCGATAAATCGTGTATCTGGGTCAAGATATATATATATATATATATTTTTTTTTTTTTTAACAAAGAGTGACATTTGACATGCTCTTTATTAATGTTAGTGTAAAAATAAGACATGAATAAGGCAAAAGTCTTCAGACAACAGATGTGTGAAGACCCGCTCCAGCACACTGAACAAAAAAAACGAGTGAGTGAAATTATTTAAATGAGATGTTTATGTTGACAAATATTTAAAAAAAAACAATAAAGCCACGCGCACTGCGTTTATTTAACCGCAATAACAACCAACGCAAACACGAGGTTCCAGAACAATGTCTTGTTATATCAAACCACAAGTGAGTGGACAAAGACCCGGCGTCAAAATCAACAAAGTGACACGAGTAAGGTGCCATGTTTTTGGTTCCGGCGTTAGTAACACAGTTTAAATGAACATTGTCATGAAATAAAACCTTTTTATTTTTATTTTTTTTTAAATGACTCTTGTGGAGTAACTTACACACAGAGTTCGTGTTCTTACCTTAGTGTTCGCTCCAGAGAGAACGGACAAACGGCGACACACTCAACACGCCAACAAAAATAAAACAACAACAAAACAAAGCACTTAGCCAAAAACACCGAGCGGCTACAGCGACGCCAGTGACGTTTATATCCACATGTCCGTCCGCGTCGCTATTGTTTTATTTCTTTACAATCCCGCACGGAGCGTGTGATACTCTGTGTTTTCCTGTCGCAGACTCACTCTGTGACTCTCTGTGACTGAGACTGACGAGCTGACGAACTGCCTCCACCTCAACCGCTCACTACAAGCCCGGAACATGGAAGGGAAGCACTTCCGCTTCACGCTTTCACAATAAAACTTCCCCATGGGTAGAAGTAGTCAACAGAGACACGCATAAAATATTTTACATTAGATTAGACTTTATTGAAATAGAAATACAAAAAGAAAAGGAGAATAAATTAGAACAAACATTGTATTGCAAGAACAAAAGCTAAAAGGGAAATGTGGAGTAGTCTAATCAGGACACCGCGAGATTGTCCACACAATATGACAATAAATATTTATTTATATGAATAAAATATGTAAAAAAAAAAAAAAAACATTTTACAGAGTATAACTGTTTTTTTGTTGTTGTTTTTTTTAAGAATTTTGTTTATATATGTATATATATAAAACTTGGTATTACGTTTTTTGAACATTGGGTAATATAAAATAAGTCTAGACGATGCTATATATATGTGTGTGTATATATTAGGGCTGTCAAAATTAACGCGTTAACGCAAGATGATTAATTTGTGGAATTAACGCGTTCATTTTTTTTTTACGCATTAACGCACTTTCTCACTTTCATCCCGCTACGGGTAGACGTGCAGTTTATGAACAGGCCTAATATATATATATATACATATATACATATATATAAACATACATACATACATACATTTCCTTCTGTTTTTGGCTTTTTTGATCAAAAATAATCACCATGTGATCTCAGAGAGAATGATAATTCCAGTTTACACAGTCTTTTTCAGTCTAAGTATCAGAAATTATTATATTCGAACAAGGACACATTTTGTTTTTAACGACGGCAAAAACAAACCTGCACCATGAAACTTATATTAATAAAAATGACATTAAACAATTACATTTTCTTAACCTTCTAAACAAATAGTATCGGATGTCATTGCTCTTGTTTTGTCATCATTTTTTTTAATGCCATTGTTTTATGTTTAGTCGACACAGATTTTGGACTTTTATTTATATCGATTTCCGGTAGTGTACTGTCGTCTTTCCCACCGCTTGATTGCCGGCCCAGGGTGTGACGTCACCAACACCGGGACTGGTCCAGGTTAACAGGGACACAGCAATGTCGCCCCTTACTGTCCACAATGAAAACTTCATACAAACATATATATACATATATATATATATATTTATATATACTCTTTCTTTTTGAGTCAATACATTTAATTAAATAATAAAGAGTAAAACTCAATCACCCAGTCCCTATATTGTCCTTGTGTGTGAATCTCTGAGCAAACATTAAAAAACAGGGCAATAAAAACAATAACAAACAGATAAAAAAAAAAAAGGCAAAAGAAACACAGGCAGATGCACATAAACGTAAACAGACCCTAAAACCTTTAGGTGATGACAAAGCTTGTAATAAAAGCAGCAGACAATGAGGCTGCTGCAGGATCGTTAAAACATAAGGGATTGGTGTTCTTTAAATTCTGGGGACACACACACTGCACGGAGCGGGCAAAAAGCAAAAAATAACTTTTGTTTTTAAATTTCCTCAAGGGACCAAGCGGTCGGTGAGCAGCTCTGAGTGTCCTACAGGGTAAATGGAACACTTTCTAACACACTCTACAGCAAAGTCAAATACATATACAGCACTTTAATATAGTGTTGGTCGCCCTTTTTGCAGCTATGAAGACTTTCCTAAAGATTTTGAAGTGTTTCTATGTGAATTATTGTGAGCATTGATGAGGTCAAACACTCGACGAGAAGTTCATCGCAAAGGTGCCTGATGGGGTCAAGGGTCAGGAGTCAAGTTCTTCAAGCATAACAGTCATCAAAACAAATACTTTTATTTTGAAATGATTTAGTAAAATAGCAAACACATCCGCGTTCTCGGCGTTGGTCTGTTATCACATCAAATAAAGCATCGCCGTTTCATGAAGCACTGACGTACAACACAAAATAAATATCAATAAAACCACAGGATTACATCATCATCATCATCATCAATATCTCTGCTCCACCTGCTGAAGGTCAGCGTGTTTGTAGTCGATGCCGTCGTCCAGGTCACCGATCGTCCACGTCCATCGTTTGAGATCAACATCTGAGGGTTGTCTTGGTAACGCGGGTGAAAAATTCAATAATTTTAGTACAGTTTTTCTTCTGTCTGCTGGGGCCATGGAAGGAATAAAATAATACAAATATAATATATAAAAAAAAACATGACTAAATACAAAAAGTAGATTTGATATATTGAAATCAATAACATTAACATCGGATAATTTTGCTTCCAGATGTGTTTCATATAAATCATTGTATAATTCAATGTATCATTAAGTATGAGCAGATCCTAAAGGAAATTTAATATAATATAATATAATGTTTTCTCCAGGGAGACCAAACATGACCAAAAAAACATAAATACAAAATACAAACAAATAGATGCTATATTGAAATCAATCAAATAAAAATAAATACAAATTACCATTTAAATTAAATACATATGATAAAAATAAAAATAAATATTGTACACAAAAAACATATGAAGTTACCCACAGCCAGAAAATATAAAATACGTTAATTGTCCTGTAAAACTTGGTGATATACAAATATATTTACAGATTTACACGTATGCACAATTAAAATTATGAAGCTTAATTGTATTTTTTTTAAATAATAATAATTATCACTTTTTGATTAATTTATTTATAAAAAAAAATATTTATTATAATATTATAATTATTTATAAAAATCAAATATGTTGTATATTGTATTACTCTTTAAAAAAAATCTTCCTCATTAGTATTAATTACTCTTTTCTGTAAAACACTGTATTGGAGATGAGTAAATTCACTTGTCTGTTCAACACAGTAAAGTCATATTTTTGTGCACATGCTACTGACGTGTTGCGTTTGTGGTCACCAGGGGGCAGAGCATCCCCTGCAGTAGAGCCTAAATGTGCATGTCACACATTTTCCTGTCCTGTAACAAATAATGCTGTCAGGATGCTACAATAACCAACTCACCGGTGACTCTCATTCAACCCCAACAAACCTTCAACAATTACGCTTGATTAAAAAAAGCGATTGGATAATGAGTGTAATTGCCGGCACATGCACATTCACATTCACATTTACATTTTACAGTAAAGCCCCCACTTGAACACACGGGGGGATAATTGGAAAGAGCTGAGGGTGCATGTTTACACTACCAGACGCAGAAGCTGGGATTATTGGATTTCACGGTTAAATTCGATTGAACGCAGCAACCAGGAGGTTCCTTTTTTTGTTGACTTGTGACTGTTGTGAGGTTGTGTTACAGTAGATTAAATATATAAAGAAATAAAGAAATTAATCCAACAGCTGGTGTGTAAGTGATTAAGAGCTGCTGTGAAAAGTGCAACATTGCCTGGATGCTCATCGTGCTCTTTCTCATAGGGAGATGAAGTATTATTGATTGCGGCTGTCAGCGCTCTCACTGTGTGTGTGTGTGTGGGGGGGGGGGGGGGGTTCATCTGTCGTCACAGAGCCACTCCCACGCAAATGGGTCTCCCACTGAGCGACCACTCAGAGCTCTAAGGTTACAGTGTTGATCAAACCGGACGTTTGTTTTGGCAGAAAAGGCGTACACAAAGCGATGATGTACGTGAGGAGGCCTATGTTTGCTGTTCTGTGGCCTGCATGATGTGAAAAGTGTTGTTTTCCTAGTAAAAAATACCATAATCCTGCAAATACGACAGCTTTGTAAATTAGTTTTAGTGTTTATTTTTTGTTTACACCTATTTTGAAAAAAGGTATATTCTAAAATATATTAAGAATTGATGGAAAATATTTTGGAAAGTGTAACTTTCAATCAAATCATGCTTTACAATGGTGTTTGTTTGTATTACTGATACTGAGTATGATAATACTTTAAATCAGTGGTTTTAAGTCGCAACCCATAATGGTTCCTTGAAAACAACCGTGAGATAAAGTATTTTGTAATGGTACGAGCCAGTGAGCCGTACCATATATGTACTAAACTGTTTTCATTAACAGTTCATTTAGAATTCATGGAAACTCCGACTCAGAAATGTCAGGCAATGGGCAAAAATTGTATTGATGCTGCCTGTAAATGTGCACTTTTCAGAACCAAAACTAAAGACAGAGAAAGGAAACCAATGAGTACAAATAATGGTATGGCTCACTGGCCCATACCATTGCAACATACAGTATCTCACGGTTGTTTTCAAGGAAAACCACGCTAGGTTGCATCATCCAAAGGAATGACGAGTAAATCAGACTTAAATACACTGATTCGGACCACATGATACACACAGAGCTAGAGACTTTCTGTTCAGCACGTGTGCTAACCAATTTCAAAAGCTCTTCAATGCAGATTTTGCGTCTACAACAGGGTAGGAAATTTAATCTTTGAAATTTGCTTTAAAGGGAATGATCTCGAAGGACATTTTGGATCATTTCCATGGCAGTTTTTAAGTAAATGCTGGAAACCTTGTATCTTCTATCAAGGAATGGTTGAGGTTCTCCAAATCAGATTAAACACTTTCAAAGACCAACTGTTTACATCAACTTCAGGGCCAAGTGCAGTACCATACCAGTTTAAAGGGTATCGTAGAGAATCAGCATGGATTCAATGACTCCTATATATACATATATTTATTTCTTAAATAACATATCGTCAGTCCTGGTGTAAACATCTGAAGGTTCACTTCAGCTGAATTCTCCAGTCGATTCTTCCAGAAGAAGGCCTGCTCATCGTTGGCTGGAGGCATCATTTTAATGAGCTCATCGAGATGGGTGAGCTCAGCGCTCAGTGCAAACAATGCTGTGGGCAATAATAGGAGGAAGGGGGTACGAGTCGAATGTGCTATGAATGCCTACCTGGCCAAATTTAACTGTCTATTTCAAGGGCAGTTTCACTTTAATTCAAGGGCATTTTGCCAAATTTGCCCTTCTTGGTCTTCCAAATTTACGCCGTGAAACAAAATCTACTCCTTTAGGAATAAAAGGAAAACGCCTCCATGAGCTTCTTCTCACTTGATCTATAATATCAGTATTTTCCTGAGGAGTCAATGGTCCCAATAGCTAGTTCCAGGTCTTCTTCAATAGAACGTGATGCCAAATTTCAAAATCATGTTCCCATTTAGAAGAAATTAGACAATAATGCAAGAATGGACACCAGTGTGATTGACAGCTAGCATTGTCCAGTAGGTGTCTGGTTGCAGGTGTCTTCTGTGAACCTCCAGTTGCAAAACCTCAACATGGTACTGGTCAAATCCACCCATAATCTATACGGCTTATCGCTTGAGGGCTGCAGGGGAAAGCAGGGGGAGGGAGAGGCAGGTCGCTCCCTAGACAGACTGCAAGTCAATCACAGGGCTACAAAGACAAACCGGCATTACGTGAGTGTCACGCGTAAAGGTCATCGTCCAACCCATGTCATTGGATCATACTTATCATGAAGTTACCCACTTCAAGCAAGTTAGCCTCACACGGTACAACCCACTGAGCTCCTGGTGAGAAACTGAAGCAACTGGATAGGAATGTTAGCTTCTCTGGCGCGGACTCCATGGCAGCCATGTATGCACATACAAGAATGTACGGCAGGTCTCTGTGGACGATCTAAGGCCTTGAAGTGACCATCAAACAAACCCCAATCTATAGGTCATTGGACTGCAGATGAAAGCTAAAGCTAGCATGCAAGGAGAGAACATATGCGATCACCAGTGCACCACCATGTTGCCCACTTTTGGTTTTGTTATCCTATGGTAAGCCCTTTGGCACTGGGGTTGCTGGTTGGCGTTCCCCACCAGGTCAAGGGCTGGGGTAGCCCTGAGTAAGGCACCCGAGCCCCCATTGCTCATTGTTAATCGGACACCAGCCACGGTACAGGGCCACATCCCGTGTACTTCTTATGCCTGCATAAATATCAACGCAGGATTGTGTCAGGAAGGAAGGACATCCGAATCTCCGCCAACTCAAATGTGCGGATCATCTGCTGTGGTGACCCCTGCAGGGGGAGCAGTGGGAACAAAATCCCGCAGTAAGCATTATGCAGTAACCCAGCACTGACAAACCAAACACTGGCTCTACAGAGGGCGGCCATTTTGGGCTACCTGCAAGGCCACTTGGATTGGGGAGGGTAATGCGAGAGGTATTAAAGTGGTTGCAAACTGCATCATCAACATCGGGTACCACTGAGACTATTTGGTATGTTCTATACTGTATATATACCTGCCAAGTAGCAAGTTTTTCACTACTAACCCTCCAGCAAATGAGGCATTCCGCGTCAGAATAGTTAAATATCCAAGAGCATTCTATTGCAGGGCATGCATGACAGAGTAGGGATCGCAGTTGCACATTTGGCTCCCAGCTGCCAACCGCACCTCCAGTCTCAATCTTTCCTCCCTGTCCGCAGATCTTTTGGATCTGTATTCTGAGACACATGGACTTGGCACTAGCGGCCAAAGTGCCACCATGACAGCTGTCCTTGCTCTGCAGCAGACAGAATTAGCAAGATAAACACGGGCAGAGACAGAGAGGCCCGGTTGTTGTCCAGATAAGTGAGATCAGATGAGACTGCAACAGTCGGAGCAGAATAACCAAATTATCAAGACTGGGAATTTTCATATAAACTCGTTAAGCAGAGGACTATAAACTAGAGAAGGGGCGGGAGAAGGAAATTAACTTGTAGGGGGGGGGGGAGTAGAAGAACATCGGAAAAAATGTTGCTACACTCCTCAAGGCCTGTGCCAAGCTGTTTTGAAAGATTCTAGACAAGAAAGGACTCTGTACTGTCTCCATCACTGCTAAAAGGACAAAGAGTAAAGGAAACTTCAGCATCTAAATAAAATGTTCCAGTGATGGCTGGGATAAAAGCATGTCACCAATCTCTGCAGGGATTTAGCAGCCCGGGAACACAACACCAGGCTAAATGACAGAGGCTTTGCGGTGTCATATATAGACCCACATCAGTGCGGTGGCACCAAATCGAAAGAAAGAGTGAGAATGAGCAAAGGAGGCTTTCAATCTTCGCCATACATTCAACGTTAGGTGACAAAGTATCCACAGAAATACTTTTAATTTGTATTTTTAAAGGATCTGTCTTTCAGAAATGACCCAGTATTGAAGTTTGTGTTTTACCGTGTTCCTTTGACATTTATTTATTTTTCCCTCAGCCACACAAGGTAATGTTTTATCATGTGATCCTTTAGAGGGGCCGGACCCTGTTGCAGGATTATGTTCTTACAGTACATATACAGAGCAGTTAAAAGTAGCTCTGGCTAGAATGGCGTTAGTACAGTAACCCTACTTATGTGGTGACGGAGAATCATTTGTACCACAGTGATCTCGACAATTCTTACCCTATGTGAAACTTTTTTTAAAAGTAGAATATATAGAATGTACAAATACTACAGAATTCACTGTTGAGTGAGTAATCCCTGACCTAGATGCCTTATTCCTCCCCAGCACACGAAGGTCACGGGATGCTAACAATTAATGCATTATACTCTCCAGACAAAATACATAGAGTTCGTAAGACACCAATGGTTTGACATCAGTGGCATGTCGACAACAATATCGAATCAGCCAAAAAAAATATGACTTTCTGAAGAAATCACAGTGCTGTCTGTTGAACTAGTATGAATAAGAAGTTGAAATCAAGTCTGAATGTTAAGAAATTTGTCGGAAAAGAAGTAAAAAGTCAGTAATTATATCCGAAGTCTGAACACGTGTAATCGCAAAAAGGACTTACGAGACTACATCGGGGGAGGACAGTGGTACCGCACAACCGCATATGATGTCACCTCGTGTTAAGACTGCATCGGTGCAAAACAGGTGCCGTGTCCCTTTAATAGCACCGGTGTTTGACAACGAATTGTGTCACTCCTACGTATTGTGTGACATGCCATGGTCGCTGCCACAACTCAACTGAGCTTTCTTTGCGTACTATCAATCCGCTAGACATACAGTACAGTACACACGTGTTGTTTAATTCATCACAATCCTCACAGTCGAAGAAAATGCAATTACTTTGAATGAGAATGAGCATAACAAGACCCAGTCAAAAACAAGGACCGTTCAAGTGTGGAGTTTCCATGGTCTCCCCGTGGTTGTGGCTCCAGGTTCTCCGGTGTCCACCCACAGTCCAAAGAACATGCGGAGGTTAATTGGACACCTCGGAATTGCCTGTAGGTGTAAATGTGAGAGTGAACGGTCGCTCGTCTCCATGTGTTGGCCCTGCAATGGACTGGCGACCTAGTCCAAGGACTACCCTGTGCTGCAGGGTAACAATATCGTGGGATCGATCCTGCTAACCTACTGTATGCATATGTGCCAGAAATATCAAAAAACAACATCCGACAAGAAATAAATCTGCCCGTTAAACTCAATAATAAATACTTTGGTTGTTCTAAGCAACATACAGTATTTAGCAACATGTAGTCTGATATAGAACCAGTGAGGGTCGACCTTAACCAATCAGGTGGCAGTTCAGAGAGAGGACATTGGCTGAAAACAACTGCATAAAGTATATGGCCCTTCAGAGGAAACGCTACTATTCCAGCTATCCCTACGCATCGGGAACGATGCCCACATTGCAGAACTAAGCTGCGAGACTAAACTAATGTGAAAAACACCATACCCAACTCCCAGCACGGAAGCAAATAATCTCCAGAAATGTCCCCTAATTAAGATAATTTCAGTATTAATTGTCCAATTTGAGACATGTGATCACCTCACAGGGACTAACGCTGTACACTTGCTAAGCCGCGTGTTCACCCTTATCATCGTCTAATTCGAGATCTCCATCGTGACATTGTACATATTTATTAATCAGATGCTAGGGGGTCCATTTTGGTGCCGTTTGACTGGCAGTGCATGGACGTTCTTCCACGGGATCATATGGGTCTTGGGTGACTCAGAGTAATTCCAGTCCAATTGGTTGCTGCGGTATAAATGATTAACGGTGGGCGAGTGATGATGGGGCCTACCCGGCTTGACCTTTCCACACGGCTGTATTTGCAACAGAAGTAAGCGCCGGGGGCTTTAGCATCACGATAGCCGACCAGTGCCCAGACAGCTGCACCTTTATCCGCTGGCCTTAGCAGCTGAGTGGTAGGCCCGGGTCCAGGGGGTGGAGGGAGGGGAGGGGAGGGAAGCCTGTGTGCCAAGTGCTGGGGGTTAGGGACTGTCTTTGACAATGTCTGAAGAGATTTGAACCAAGAGACGTCCAGTAGACCAGTGGTTCTCAAGCTCGCGTACCATTGGTGGTGCATATACCACAGTTTGGGAACCATGGAATAAGGCCACGTCTGAAATTAAGGGTGTGGAGTGGAAAGTCCATTTCCCACTCTTAGATAGACTGTATAATAACAAATGCCTGACTTATGTAATACAATTAGAAAAAGTATCTAACCCAACTCTATTGAGTTTACTTTTTGATAATAATGTCATTATAATTAAATTGTTAAGGATTTCATGATTCGAATTCAAAGAAAACCAACATTCTTAGTTTGCTGATATGATTGGGAAAGGGAGGTTCGTGGAAAAAGTTTCACCAAGTCTTCCACTCCTCTATTAAATATTGAGATATTTTTGGGGGATTTTAAAAGTATTTTTAACTGATCTACAGTTTGACATTGTTCGCTTTGATTCCTGTGGTGGACGTTGCGCTCATGACTCTTCCAGTGACGACGCTCTCTGAACAAACAATGGCTGACGGTTCGTTTTAGTATCCACTAGCTAACCTTGCCAGAGCAGGTACTAAAAAAGCGCCAGGTACCAGGAACTATCGCAAATGGAAAAGCAAAAAAAAAGACTTGAGTTGAGCCGAGTAGTGCTAGAATTGTATAATATCTTTAATTCTTTGACACTGGACCTTTAATTAAGTAAAGGTACATCTTAAAACAGGATTACGTAGCAAAGTGCATGTATTGGATTGAAGTTCCTTTCTCCGTTAGCTAACTGATAACAATACAGACACCAATCTGAGATGGATTCTTAGCTTGAATTTGGCTTTTTGTTTTTCCATTAGCTTAAATGTTCTTCTAACCCATTTTCACCACAGTAGCTTATGAGCTCATTGTGTGGTGGATACCACCTCATTAACTCGGCTAATAGCTTAGCTAATGGCGTCGCTCATTAGCTAATGTTACAGTTAGCGTCTTAGCTCATTGGCTAACGCACAAATGCAAAATATGCTCAGTACATTTGGTTGTTTTTCAAGAAAAAAAACTATACATGAAGCTTAAAATTCAACTCTGAGCATGGATGGGTGAATGACTAGCTAGTAATGCAGTATTCATGTTGTTTCTAATGTACGCATTGACAATACATGAAGACCATGGTGCGCACAAAGGATTCATTTACTGCACGTGCCCACGTCTCATGTGGGAAATTCCTTTTTTTTGTCATTGGACACAGGAATGAAAAGGCGCCACATGTCCAGTTCAGTCGGACTAATCGAATCTTGGGTCCACAAGTCCAGCTGATACAGCTTCCTGTTTTTTCCCAGCTGCCAGTTTTAAATCTGGTTAGGGAGGTATTCGTTGAGCCATTGCTGTGCTATTATCTACAGTTGAACAAGACAAAATACAAAATGTAGGCAAAAAAACTATGACTGTATACACTGCAGACTGTTCTATACAATTATCCATCCATACGCACTCTCCAACCGGCCACTCTATTCTGTAAACCTGTTTGTAAATGCGAATATCTATATATTCCTGGTCTGTACTGTTTTAGGGAAAAAAAGCATTTAAATACTACGACAAGTTCGTTCAAATACCATTGGTGCAAAATGGCCAAAATGGCCAAAACGTAAAGGTTCATTCCAAAATGGCGGCCTTCCTGTTGGGTTTGGATCACGGTCATAATGTCATTTTTAATTCATCCCGACCTCCTACACACGTGCACCCATTTTTGTGCATGTACGATCAACCTGCTGCCGTAGCCGAATTTTTCTTGTTGGGCGACGCTGTTATTTGCCCCTCCCCCATCCAATTTGCGACTTTCAGACGTAAATTTCACAAACATCTGTGAGTTTTGGGGCACGGGAAAGCCCTCAAAACTATTAAATTGGTGGAAAAATAAGAATAATAACTCCTTTGAGAGGATTTGCACTAATAATAATAACAATAATGTAGGCATTGAGAGATTCACCAGGCAATCTACTGGGATAATTACGCAAAACATCTGTATGGTTTGCAAAGGACGGTCCAAAATGGCGAGAATATGCTTCGTTAATGCCAGAAGTTAGCGGAGAGCTGGGCAACCGTATCTCAAATAACCAATTGCTCCACATGGGTATGTGGGCGGCCATCTTTGAAACGTGCAACACGCACACACATGCTGCAGCAGAAGACCACTTCTGCCATGTTACTGGGTGTCCGGTGTACCTAATAAAGTGGGTGGTGAGAGAGGCAATGTGAGTGTGTGTGTGTGTGTGTGTAAGAGAGAGAGAGTGTGGATCTTAATAGACGGCTGATGACGCATTTTCTCACTGGAAGGTTTCCAGGTTAGTAAAAATTAGCTTCAAAGAGAGGCAGAGATGAAGGGATGGGGGATAGTTGGGTGAGGAAAGAAAGAAAGAGGGGGGAGGACGATGAAGTGCCACTGCAGTATATAGCTGTGAGAACAAGAGAGTGTGGAGTTGCGGAAAATAGTGCCACAATTTTCTCAGAATCCATGTGGACGTCTGTCGTTACCAGGCCCAGATACCGTATCCAACACTCTGGATGTTTGGGATTGGACGCCATCTTCCCCCAGGGGGGAAGTAATATAGCTAGGTAGAGACAGATGAGACACACGAGTATGCACAAATCTCACAGGAGCTATGATCTCTTAACACTTGACCCCTTTGGCATCCTTTTCCGTTGGCGTGAAAGGCCACGAGAATAACGCGTGGCGTTATGCAACGGATGTGCGCGTTTGAGATGATAACCGCCTGAGGGAAATAAAGACATAAAATGTATGTGGTCTTAAAAAAAAAAAAAACAAACAAGCCACTTTGATGACAGTGGGGATGAGCAAGGGATTATGGGAAGTGTTGTCTTGTCATCTCGTTGGGTTTGCAGGGAGAGCTTTGGCGACATTTCATCGGCTACGGCTGCAAAAGGTGGGAAAAACCTTTTGGCTCTAGAATATTCAACTAAATATACACTAGTCATTTTAGCGCAGAAATGTTACTTAAGTATAGTTCAACAATTGACCGGTTGAGCATACGTGTGAATGAAGAACAAGCGAGTGGCCTTAAAAGGTGACTGAGTGACCAAGTGAGTGAAAGGGGGCCTCGGGGGTTATCTCTGTGAAGCACTGCTGTATTTATAGACGGGCTCAAAAAAGATTTGCCTGCTCCCTCGGTGCCACTCCCTCCACGGGCGCCTCCCCCGTTTCCAATTAGCCCGCGATGGGTGGAGTAATGCAATCAGGAGTAACTTCAGCTCGGCCGGAGCTCCCTCCCTCAGTCTGCCACAGACTCCGCACAGGCCACACACTCCTCACACAGGAAGGTAAGAGCGAAAAAACTCCATCCATTCACTTTTTCCATCTGTCATCTCCATTCATCATCCTCCTCCTCCTCCTCCTCACTGGTCCTCCATGTCCTCCATCCCCTGGTGCACAGCTAGCTGCATCCTCCCGTCTACCTCTTTCCCACCTGTGCACAGTGTCCTTCACTCCTCTACCATCACGTCTTTGTCTCACAGACAGGTTTTGTCGTCCTCATTTCCTCACTTTCTGTTCCGTTCCAACAACAAAAAAGAAAAAAAAAAAAAAAAAACACCCCCACCCCTTGTTGACCCCTGAGTGCATTCCATCCTTTCTTTCATGTCTCCTCATCAACCTCACACTTCCCTTTAGAAAACCTGTCATTCTGAATGTGTCAGCTCATTACGAGGTGATGTATTACACTGGTTTGGCAGTGTTATCCAGTATCTGAGGGATTAGATTAGATTAGATGTTGTATAGACTTAGTTTTTGTCAGCATTTTTGCTTTCCGTATCTCAGATAAAGTAGCTAAAAAGTTTGCATTTGTCCACATTGTTGTGTAAAGCTTTGCGAGATGAGAAGAATACCTCGCTAGGTTGCCTTGAAATGAGTTACCTGGAGTAAAACATGCATTTTTAGTAAAGCTGTCAATGTGTTCTGCTGAATAAGCCGTGTCATATTTTAGGGATAGAGAAGCTGGGAAACAGCTGCGCGGTTTTATTTGCGGCGGTTCAGATTTTTTTTATTTTTAGGTGCTCGGATAAATCCTTGTAAAAGCAACGTGAGTCATTGTGTGTGTGTGTGTGTGGGGGAACAGACAATGGGTCGGATGGGGGGGGGGGGGGTTAATGTGGGAGGGGTCGGCAAAAGGCTCCACGCAGAGAGACGAGATTAAATGTCTTAACTTCAACCAAAGACCAGATAGATCCTTTTCATGGATCTCCTGCTGTAATCGCGAATAAACAAGTGTTAATGAAGGAGTTATGAGGAGAAATCTGAGGAATAAAGTGGATTTAATTGGACTAATTTACCCCGCCGGCCTCCTTATAAGGTCACAAGGCTGTATTATAAGTCACATGCGAGGCCCCGTACGCCCTCAGTAGATGCTCGACAACCGCGCTTTTATCCCCCGTGTTCCTCTCTCACAAAGACGCAAATATGTAGCCTCCGCTATACTTGGTCCAAAAAAAGGAGCGGGGAGTATTTAGGCACAGCTGGGATAACCAGAGGGATTATCAGCCCAGACCGCAGACAGCTGCAGATTGTGTGCAGTCATTATTACAAGTGCCAGTCAAAACCGTGCTTCACGATGACAAGGGGATACGGTGATCTGGAGGTGAGGCGATGGATGGGCTCAGGCTACAGTGACATTTTTTTTAAGGGGGGGGTGGTGTTGGTATGCGCTGGGTCAAAAGTTGACCCGTCTCCAAGCAGGACTGATAGGAGATATTTATAGCCTCCTCATCTGTCACCCTCACCAACTTTCCGACACCGAGACAAAAAGGAAAGCACTGTTGAGAGATGGGAGATGAAAGTGGCGGAAATGCCACGTTGGTGATGGTGGATATTGATGACGTGGCCTGGAAAACCATGAACAGTAATGTAGACGTGTAGAATCGTCCTTAAAACCATTAAAAGTCTCTTAATTGTTCATCTAGGACCCGACCGTGGGACAAAATGACTGAGCGCTACGACTGCCACTACTGCAAGGAGTCCCTGTTTGGGAAGAAGTACGTCCTGAGAGAGGAGAACCCCTACTGTGTGAAATGCTACGAGAGCCTGTACTCCAACACCTGCGAGGAGTGCAAGAAGCCCATCGGCTGCAACACCAGGGTGGGAAAGTTCACCATTTTTTTTCCCCAAACATTCCGCACACTACCTCACTGCTAGCTACCGTCTCTAAACCCATCGTGTCGATTGCTTTCGCAGGATCTGTCCTACAAGGACCGCCACTGGCACGAGGACTGTTTCAAGTGCTTCCAGTGCAAGCGCTCGCTGGTCGACAAGCCCTTCTCCACCAAGGACGAGCAGCTCCTGTGCACCGAGTGCTACTCCAACGAGTACTCCTCCAAGTGCCATGATTGCAAGAAAACCATCATGCCGGGTAAGGGAAGACGGGGGCAACACGGAAAGGCCATTGGGGCCAAGTTAGGAGGCGTCCAACCATTCTGTCGCTGAATTCTCCTACAACTTAAGGGGATTCTTGGCTCTGTTCTTAGTTAAACTATTAAAAATGAGTGACATCTAATGGTTAAAATGGTAAAAACGGAGGACTCTTTTGCACAACACACCCTTTCCCAAGTGCATCAGGGAACTACGGTGGTCTCCACCTACCGTCTTCATTTGTAAAGCTTTGTTTTAACTCTGCTGGCTGCTAGAAACATGGTGGCTGAAGTTACGACTACTACATGTAAAAGATGGATTCTAAGGCTACAAAAAATCTGCAGATGGCCCTTTAAGTACAAAAATAGACAGATATCATAGCTGGAATTGCTCTACCAGATAGGACAGGATGTTCTCAATGTTTAATTGTTTTTAGGGGAGCATATAAACAACACTAAAACCAGCTTTAGCTCCGATTTCCCTCTGTTCACTTTCTAAACGTCTGTTTCTTCTGAAGGCTCCAGGAAAATGGAGCACAAGGGCAACAGCTGGCACGAGACTTGCTTCACCTGCCAGAGATGCCAGCAGCCCATCGGCACCAAGAGCTTCATCCCGAAGGACACGCACAACTACTGCGTGCCGTGCTACGAGAAGCAGTTTGCCATGCAGTGCGTGCACTGCAAGAAGGTAGAGTCGACTTCACACATGCTAAAGTATATGGTTTTTAACTCCATGATCATATCAACAAACAAACAAGTATACACTTCTCTCGTATCAGCCGATCACCACCGGAGGCGTGACTTACCGTGACCAGCCTTGGCACAAGGACTGCTTCCTGTGCACCAGCTGCAAGCAGCAGCTGGCCGGCCAGAGGTTCACCTCGAGAGACGACTTCGCCTACTGCCTCAACTGCTTCTGCAACCTGTACGCCAAGAAGTGCGCCTCCTGCACCACGCCCATCAGCGGTAATCGCCAAATCACCGAAAGGCCGAACTCCCGCTGAACCTCATCACATCATGTGCCCGACTTAATGCTCCCGTTTTACTCTTTCAGGTCTGGGAGGCAGCAAGTACATTTCCTTCGAGGAGCGCCAGTGGCACAACGACTGCTTCAACTGCAAGAAGTGCTCCGTGTCTCTGGTCGGACGCGGCTTCCTCACCGAGCGCGACGACATCCTATGCCCGGAGTGCGGCAAGGACATCTGAATCAAAGACGAATGACGAACATGCAATAAATACTATCCCGAGCACAGAGTTATAGCGTTGTAGCGCTAGTGCGGTACGAATGTGAATTGTTTTTGCGACACTAAATTAAAAGCTACTAACGGTGTTATTTGAATTTAGGTTTGTTGACGTTAAACTTTCACACTTTTGAGAAGAAGCCACAACCCCCCCACCCCCCGAATGACGCTTTTTGTTTTTGTGCAATTTGCCATAACTACTGCTTTGTGCATGAATTAGCTTGACGCTGTAATAAGTATGAGGTTTTGCGAAATGTTAGCGCTGCATCTTTACTCGTATAAATGCTAATCGTAGGCGTGCGTAAAAGAAAGAAAGGAACGTCAGGATTGATTGTGCATAATTAGAGAAAGAAAGGGTAGCGGAAATTTATATTATACATTTAATTTAAAAATGTAATCTGGGTCTGAGCATGATTAAAGGAATTTAGATGTATTTATTATAACAATGAATGGTCATGCTGTGGTTCATTTAGGGGGAGTGCATGATTACAAATGACTTTTGTGCTTCAATTAAACAATAACAATAACAAATATATAAAGTGATTCATTGTACTCAATGGTTTATTTAAAAGAAAACACTGTTAGTACAAATACGACACTGGATTTCGACAGTTCAAAAACATCGTGACGGCGTGTTTTTGCGATGATGAACCTTGTCAACAAGTTTTCATCCTCAATTCCAAATAAATCTATTTCACAAAGATGATTTTCTATGTTGTCTGTTTGTTTTTTTGTTACATAACAAATGTTCACCTGCTTCGTCGGAGTCTGACGATGAATTAACTGAGCTTGTGAGTCGTTGCAATAAAGTGAATTCAATCATATAAATAAAAAAACATGTGTGGAAAAACAAATCTCAAGCAAACACATACATTTCTCACATAAACTTGGTGTTAGTCAGCGTTATTATTTACATAAAACACGAGTTCTTATCGTCCGTCTCAGTGAAACCAATCCAAGAAATTCACCCTTAAAATCATCGCACACGAGTACTCAAGGCCCTGTTATCATATAAACGTCCTTACAAACTTATTAAATGGCATTCTGGAGTAGAAGATGATTGAGGATTAAGGGCACTTGAGGTTGTGGAAAGTTACACTGGCTCCATCTTGTCAGTTCTTAGGAGGCGGGGCGCCGTAATGACACACAGGTAAAACTCTTTCTTTGCTGGAAAACACCGTGATGGGAAGAACAAAGGCAGTAAAAAAGAAAATGAAAAATCTCATCTGAGTGTTTAGAGTCTGTCCTCCAGAGCAACAAGCTCTAAAAGGGGCAGGGGTCAGACGTCAGGGCCACGTCACATGCTGGATCTTTTTCTTCGACTCTGGAGACTTCGCTGCACCCTGAAAAAATGAAAAACGCATTTCAAAATACTATTACACAAAGACTTGTACTGTTAAGATAACACTGTGCACTAAAAAGGTAGATTACAACTATAAACAGGGGTTCACACACCTTGGTTGACATCAAATTCAATGAGTTTTCAAGGACTTTCCTGGACAAATTCCCCTGAAATTCAAGGACTGAATGTGCCGACACAGCTTAAGATGGGAGTCCTCCGCATCTGGACAAGTTATTGTCCTTAAGATCTTGGTCAAAGTCTGTCTTTTTGACAGAAAGTCATTTGCTCTCTCTTGCTTTAGCTTTACTCGCTCATTGTTCCGCGCGGAGAAAGAGAGACAACGGACAGTGTTCACAACACCGCTAGTAATTAAGACACAACGTTTGTTCTGCGTAGGCCTTTAGTCTACGTACATGAAGCAATGCAGGGCATGAAACAGTTGGTGGCATCATAACAAACAATTTAACTTTTAAATGTTTAACGACATTAAGCTAAATATAAACTGAATGTATATCTTGCACAAAATACAAGCACTTTCGATGACACATGACTATTTAGGGCAATTCTCGAAAACTTTCAAGGGCCTTAAATCATTGTTTTTATATTTAAAGATTTTCAAGGCTTTCAAGGACACATGAGAACCCTTTATGTATAAACTCTGAAATGTAAACATATGAAATTCTATACTGAATGCCAGTAAAAACTCTAAAGAGACAGTGTATTATTAATATTTCACTACAATTCTAGTAAAAAAAAAAAAGCCACAGAAACAATGTTGATTTACTTCAATAGTCTTTACTTGAAAGTCTTACCATGCTGTTAGCTTCTCGTTTGAGGTTTGTCGCGTCCGTCCTGTGACCGCCCGAGGAGGCCGACGAGTTTCCCGATAGCTTGCGGACGGGGTTGGACACGTTTGCAGCCGGGGGAGGTTTTAACCGGTCGGAGATCACCGTTGACGTCGTGGTTCCCTCTGGTTTCTTGACTTTTATCGGGCAGGAACGAGAGGACGTGCCATCGAACACGATGAGAGGCCTCTTCCGAGTATGGTCGTGATTGGAACTAGAAATGAGTAAAGAGTCATGAGAATAATTTTAAAAAACAACGTCAACAATCAGTTACAGGTGTGCATTTTGCCACTTGTTCTAATGTTTATGACAAGAGGAAAACACTAAGAGAGAGACACCATGCCAGCCTAGTTAGGTGTCTTTTGAAGCTAATAAAATAGTCATGAGTAGGTTTGATGATGATTCTAGGTATATAGTCTGAGATGGACAATAGGTAAATCTCCAAATCACAGCTTTTTAACACAGTTACGTAAATGAGGGAATCCCCTGTGTGATGGAGGTTACCTGTGTGACCTCTGTGACCTGTGATCCGCCGCTGACCCTCGGCTCTTCGCCACCCTCCTGCCCCAGCGGCTGTCGGGCAGACTCCTCTGCGGCAGCGGGATGACATGCTGGAGGTAGAGCTCCGTGAGCCGGTCGCGACTCCGACACTGGCCGGTACTGACGTTTTTCTGACGCGGACACAAAAATAACCGTTCAGTCTGTCACACGATAAAAGTTATAAACACAAAAACACCGGAGTATGATAGTGAGAAGCCCGCTGCGGAGCGAACAGCCGGCTTAGCCAACATGCTGGATATTCGGTCTGTTTACAACATTTACACGCATTTAACAACATATATCCGAGCATTAACTAACCTGGGTTAAAATGAGCTGCATAAACTCATGAGACAAAAGCTCAGGGTGAAGTAAAAGATCCACATTCGAGGAAGAAGCACCTTCACCATCCTTAAGCACGGGAGCCGCCGCCATATTGGATATTTAAGGGTTCCCAGCATGCACCGCGCCAGGTCATAAACAAAAACAGAAATCTTTGTTTTCTACGGGAAAGGACGAGGGACATGTGTAAGAATAAATAGATAAATAAATTCGGGCTAACCGTAAATAAATAAAGAAACAGCTCGATTTCTGATGTTAAAGTCAGAATAGTGAGATTTTAAGTCAGAATGCTGAGAAAAATGAATCAGAATTTCAACATATAAGATTTAATTTTACCATGTAGAGGTGCAATTCTTTAGCAAAAAAAACGTTCCATTTACTAAACACAAAACGCAAAATACTGTTTTGTGAGACGGGTTCACGAAAGGCAAAGAAAATACAAATGTTTAAACGTGATTTTTTTGTTTTTGTCGACGAATCAAACCTTTGGTGTCTCTAGCTTAACTTAGATCTCGTGTTTACAACTATCTCACATTACTCTAACACTAATGTAATTGCCAGATCAAACAAGTCATTTGGTAGCAGACTTGTCAGCATCTGCAGTGTTTCCTTCCTCTCGATCTGGCCCTGTGCTTTTTTCTGCCCTATAGGCCCCACGTATAGATCTATGTATATATTATATTATAATAATAATTATTATTATTATATGTACTGCCTTCAGTGATCTACTTTGAGTCAGCTGAGCTTTGAACCCATTAAAGTGGATTTCCACATCCACCTCTGGTTTTGTAACCTGCCACAATCTGTGCTTTATTCTGTAATTCAATCAAAGTGAATTCCTTCAAAGAACAACACGTCTATTCACTCACACATTCTCTGAATTCAGAGTTAAATGGCACTGATTTAATTTTTCAATGAAAGATCAACAGCAGCACCATCTCTCTCTCTGATCTGTGCTCTACAGCGCCTCTGTGTGGTCGCACAGCTGAATATGCCTGCATTAGAAATAAATCGGAGTGTATAATATTGAGATTATTTATCAATAATAAAAGCAGAAAAATTACCCCTCATCACAGGTTGCTCCTTGTGTCCTTGAGATGCCTCCGTCATAACCGAATTAGTCGGGATTAATTCAGACTTTATTCAGATTACGACGACTAGAATGTTCCTTTCATGTTTTACTGCTGTTAAAATCAGATTAAGACAACGTGTCTGCGTAATCTGATTCGGATCTGCACTCTATGTCGTTATCTGATTACGTTTTATTCAAAATGACTGCATTCCTGTTGCGATTATGGTGAAAAATACAGCAGTGTCTCATTCAGATTACTTAATCTGGTTAATATGGGAAAGCTACGATAAATGCATATATATGTACATATATATAGTTGTAAAAAATACTGTGTATAACTGCACAGGGACCTTATTTAGAATAAAAGGATTGTCTTTATTTTTAATATTTATATTGGTTTTGTTAATTATTATAATTCTAGTTATTGTTTACATTGCTATTGTTATTATTTTATTATTCTTATTATTTGTGGCCTGCTTTTTTTTGCCTTTCTCTCTTAAGGTAAGTTTCATCATGTGTGCAATATTTGTTTTTGTGAACAAATACTTACAAATACTAACTTACTGTATATTTGTGTACCATGAATATTATTGAATTTATTTATGGTTTAGTCATAAAATAGTGCCGTATTCGCTGTGCGACGTGACCTAATCCCATAAATAAGGAACACTGTCAGCGTGTAACATTGAACACAATGAAATATACGACAATAAATCAAGTATTTAATGTTTTTTTTTTACTGTATATAATAGTCAAAATGCATTTCTTTTCTTTTTTTTGACCCCATATAAAACCAGTTTCCTGTGTACAGTCCAGTAAACACTCATCGCTCAGTAAATGTAACTTTAATGACACACTCTGGAGTTTTCAAGTGACAAAAGCTTTGGTTTATGTACAATTATTATTATTATTATTATTATTATATATATGTACGAATGTGTTGCTTTAAGAGTTTTTCTTCTGAGAACACTCATCACAGAACTGAATATCATCATTACGACTCAAAGACTGAACAGTCTGAAGCAACTCAATTACAATATGGATATATGGATATTTCCTTTTTTTTTCTTCTTCTTAATATTAATACATTTTTCAAAACGAGCACGAGCCAAGTCGCTCGTATATATTTTACATAAAACAATCCGACCGCAAAAGGTCCATTCAGCAGCTACCGGAGCTTTCAGGCCGTTTCATACGAGGCTTCCTGGGGCAGACGGTGTTGCCACGAAGCCGCGTACGATATTCTGACTGATGTTCTGTAAACACTTTAAAGGCTTAGTGCATAACTTTAAGTAGAGTTACCCTATTTTAAGTGTGTCTCTAAGTGCATCGCAGGGACGGTTCAGGCTTGTTGAAGTGGGGGTTGTTTTAGCTTGCCATTAAAGGGGCTATATGCAATACATGTGTTATCATTAAGTCATAAAATGACAACAATAAATCATCAGAGATTAAGGGAAATGTTGCAAAAAATGCATAACTGGCTTAATAATAACAATGGTACGGCCATTTTGTACACAATTCCTCGTGTCTTTCGGTTCACACAACCTGGCAACCCCAAGTTTTTTTTGGGAATGGGCAGGTTTCCAACGGTTTCCAACATTTTTAATTTGTATAAAATGTCTCATATCTTGCATAGACACTCTTTAAATAGCATTTTCTAGCTGGTAACTGGAGTTTGTACGAGGCTAACTCTCCCTCACCAAACCCCATTGACAAAATCATCATTTTCAGCTGACGGGTAAACAGGAGCTGCCGGTCCGCTGCTGCCTCATTTGGCAAATTTGTGTCACTTAAGTAGATCCTACCAAAGGGTTTCAAACATTTAAGTGACAAAATACCACTTTTAAACTCAGTAATGGAGGCTGCAGTGCTTGGACGACTCCTGTACGCTATGGTTTAAAATCGACGATTTTCTCAATGAGGTTTGGTATCAAAATGATCCAAACTTCAGTTTCTGGTCAGAAAAGACCGTCAAACACATCCTTATGATATTGCAGTCTTATATTAAATGAGTCTTTAAAAGCCATGTTTTCAGTTGCCTGATACAACCACACTTCAAAAAACCTGGACTATCGCAGCCTGTCTACTGTTTTCTTTTAAGGTACTTCAGTGGCCTCTCATTGCTTCCGAGTTAAAACACAGTTGCTTAGTGCTGTAGGTGTGAAAGCTGCTGGTTTTTCGGGCACGTTCCTGCCCGTTCTCACACGGCCGACTGAGTCTCGCTGCACACGTAGATGTTGCTCGGCCTCACTCTCCTCTGGTGCCTGCCGGGCACTCTGGGACACAGCCTCCAGCTTTTGGGGATGAACTCCTGACAGGCCTCCCTGAACTTCCTGATCCTCCAGCAGTAGATGACGGGGTTGAAGACCGTCTTCAGGTAGCTGAGCCACAGGGCGCCGATGCTGACCGGGTAGAAGACGGAGCTGTAGTAGAAGCGCCGGCTGAACACGGCCAGCAGGCTGACCACGGTGTGAGGCAGCCAGCACACCGAGAAGCCCACGAAGAGGATGAGGATGGTCGTGAAGGCCCGCGTCTTGAAGCTCATGTCCACTTTGACCTGAGGGGGGCGCTGCAGCCCGGTGAGCCTCATTTTGCTGACCTGGTTGAGGGCCGGCAGACACGAGTGCTCGTTGGTGTGGTTGTGGATGCGCAGCGTGTTGTGGCGCACCGTGTTCAGGATGCACATGTACGAGTAAAGCATGACGGCGAACGGCACGAAGAAAACGGCCACCGCCAGCAACACCGTGTAGCCGCGGTCCGCCACGGACTCGCTGTATCCCAGCACGCACTGCGGCGCCCAGGCGCCACCGATGCCCGCGGCGCCCGCCCTCCACCCGATCACAGATGGCAGCGACACGCACAGGCTCAACACCCACGAGCCGGCGATGAGCAGCTTGGCTCTGTGCGGCGTTAGCTTGTCCTGCCGCTGCACGATGATGAGGAAGCGGTCCACGCTGATGATGAGGAGGATGGACACGCCCTCCAGGACGAAGAGCCAGTAGAGCATGATGGAGGCGCGGCAGAAGCCGCTGCCGAAGCTCCAGTCGGCGGTGGCGACGGTGACGGCGGTGAACGGCATGCAGAGCAGGGACAGCATGATGTCCGAGAAGGCCAGCGTGGCGAGGAGGAGGTTGATGGCGGAGCGCATGGCGGGCTTCTGGTACACGATCAGACACACGATGGCGTTGCCGAGGAAGCCGATGGTGATCATGAAGATCATGATGGCCGCCAGCGCCACGCGCAGGGTGACCGATATCAGAGGGGTGGCGACCTCTGGCGGCAGACTCTCCTCCGGCGCCAGGAAGTCGCAGTTCTCCGGGAGGCTTTCGTTACAGAACGCGGCCATGGCAGCAGGTTTTTGACCGGATTTCAGCCCAGAAGAGAGAAGACGGCGCCTACATGGCTCTTTGTTATTGTCGTGTGCACGCGGAGGTGTTGTGGTCTGCCATGGTGATATCTGAGAGAGAGAGAGGGGAGACTTTTAACCATATTTGGCAAAAACATTTCAATAAAATGTACTTTAACTTGTACTATTGTACTTTTAGGTGTTTTTGAACTTATTTTTAAACCACTAAAAAGCTTAATGGAGTGATTCTGAAGTTAATTCTACTGCAAAAAAAAAAAAGCAGTTTGAAGGGGAAAAACTCATGGCTGATAGTTTTGCTTGTCAAAGCCTGCTTTCAGATGCAAGGCAGGATACAAATAATAATCATTTCTGTTCACAAAGACAGAACAAAGGCGGAAAAATAACATCTTGAGCAGCAAAAATCACCAAAGGTTATGCACTTCAGCTTTAAAGGCGCCATACGTAAGAATGTGGCCGAAAACGGTTACTACATTCAAATTCAAAATACCGAGGTCTTTTAGGTTTCGTTTTCTGACGTAACTGGCAACCCGTGGTTGCTCGGCAGCTGAGACTCCACTGACTCTACTGGATTTCAAACATAAACATGATTTGCAGTCTGCAAACGATTTTTTTTTTTTTTAAATAAAGTATTATATTCTGTCCTAATTCTGCCTCGGTCACATGTGCTGAGTGTTTAAAGGTCAAGGGACATGTTTTCACTCATGGTGAGACACATGTGGTCCACGCGCCGCCAGTTTGACACCTCAGTGTTTACGAGTCAAACATTAAAAAAAAGAGCTGTGTGCATAGTGTCCATGAAGGACAGGAGTGTGTGAGGGTCAATGATTCACAGCTGAGCTGTTAACAAACACACACACACACACACACACACCCATGGTGCCGCCGTGGTCTCCTGCTGCCTCCTCCTTCACTTCACACTTCATAAAACAGGGCGACATCTTTGGGACACAAACACTGGACACGTCTGTTGCTATGGTTTCGCTCCTCCTGCTCCTCCTGCTCCTCCTAGTGGTGAGAGAGAGGAACATGGTCTCAGAAACAAGTGCATGTGTACTATGTATGTGGGTCATCACCAGGTTTCAATATAAAAGTATTTTTTTTGGTCCAGGAAGTTTGGACTTTTCACAATAAAACAGGTAATAACAAAAAATACTGATTAAATTATGTTATTTTGTGTCAACAGCAGGTTGTAAAATGTAGTTTTAGTCCAGGAAACGTTGACTTTTCACAATAAAAGAGTAACAAAAAAAAAAAAAAAACACTGCTTAAACTATATTATTTTGGGTCAAAGCCAGGTTTTAAAATGTATTTTTAGTCCAGGAAATGTTACATTTTCACAATAAAACAGGTAATAAGGAAAACACTGATCAAATTCTGTTATTTTGTGTCAAACGCAGGTTGTAATGTGTATTTTCAGTGCAGGAAATGTTGACTTTTCACAATAAAAATCAGATAAACACAGGAAATAACAATAACAATAACACAATAAAAATCAGATAAACACAGGAAATAACAATAACAATAAAACTAGGTAAATTATGTTATTTTGTGTCAATAGCAGGTTGTAATGTGTATTTTCAGTGCAGGAAATGTTGACTTTTTACAATAAAAGAGACAAACATAAATAATAACAAAAAAACTAGCTAAATTCTGTTATTTTGAGACAAAAGCAGGTTGTAAATTGTATCTTAAGTGCAGGAAATGTTGACTTTTCACAATAAAAACAGGTAACAACAAAAAAAACTGATTAAATTCTGTTATTTTGGGTCAACAGCAGGTTGTAAAATGTAGTTTTTGTCCAGTAAAACCCAGGTAATGAGAGTGAGAGCAGGATCCAGACACTGATCAGAACATGACGTCTGTGTTGATTGCAGAGCCACATTCTTGCACAAAAAAATTAAAAATCCCCCTGTAAGCTTTGCTGACTATAGCTTTGCCGGTTGGTTGTTGCCATGGTAACAAGGTCACCACTTCCATGGTAACAAGCAGCGTACATACTCTCATCTTCACAAAATGTTTTTTCTCTGTGTCGACTCGGGATGAAGGAATTTAAACGGACAAAAACACAAAAACACACATATAGGTATTCATCTCTCTCCAATCCCGATATGGTACATGGTGGAAACTATATATAATTATCTTATTTTATTGTTATTGTTTAATAATTGTGTTGAACAAAAACACTTTAATGTGTATGATTATTATCATAATCAATTAATGTTATATGGAGCAAAGAAACAGGAAATAGTCACATTTAAGAAGCTGGAAATACCATAAAACGTGTCATAGTATAAAAAAAAAAACATGATCACACTTTAAAGGCATTTATAACGTTAAATGTTAGACGAAATCATCCATAGGTGGAGAAATAAATGAGATTATTTCTATTCTAATATGCTCTTATTTTAAAATAAATGAATAATTAGCAGTCACGTTGCTCTGCAGGAGGCTGTGAACTGCTGATTTTAATTAAAAATAATGATTTTTTTTTTTAGTTGACGTGTGAGGGCTGGTGTGGGAACAGACGAATAAGGATGTGTGTAGATTACGATGAGGTGACATTTAATCATTTAAATAAGGCCTTTGCTGTGGAATGAATCCTGATGCTGGTGATTTTTAAAGAGGATTATGGCAAGAAAAGCCAGGCCCTGTGTGTGTGTGTGCGTGTGTGTTACGTGTGTGTGTGTGTGTGTGTGCATGTGTGTGTGGTGACATCAAAGAGTCTTTACATTGAGGCTGTTTACACTGTGACACTGTGTTTCCTCACATTTACACACATGAGCCCCCCCCCCCCCCCCCCCCCCCTCCCGCCGCCCCTGCACCATCCCAAAAGGAGGAAAAACAGGTCGATGCAGATTCTCGTTAAAAAACATAATCTCTATTTATTTTAATTTTTTCCCCATCTTCTCTGTCACTGAACATGTGTTCAGACAAACACAGACACAGTCTTAATTCTTACCTTGACGTTTAATCCCAGTGCAGGTGTTTTTAATCCCGTCAATCATCGTCAGTGACCGCGCTTTTTCCCCTCCTAAAAAAAATAATAATCCCACTTTGAGAGAGCGTTTCACTGCCGTACACTGATCATCATCCTCATCATCATCATCATCACCGGGCCGCCCAGCGGAGGAGGAGGAGGAGGAGGACGCTGCTGCTGCTGCTGCTGCTGCTGACGTCACACGAGCAGGTGGTCGCTCATTTAAAGGAGCAGTGCACACAAAATATGGAGAAGAAAAAGAAAACATCTGCGCTAATTTTGATTAAAAACGGACAAAACAAATAGTTTTAAACAAATTTCGTGTCTCCTGTGGTTGATATGGACAGTGTTCCTAATGTTCCCCAAACGTTAGTTTTTGGTTGCACACTTGGTTCCCAGAGCGTTACTTTGTCACAACCTACATACAACCTTTAGAAAACGTTCTCTAAAAGTTGCCAGAATGTTTGTTTTTGGTTGCACACTTGGTTCACAGAACGTTTCTTGATCATAACCTTCATAAAACTTTTAGAAAATGTTCCCTAAAGGTTCCCAGAATGTTAGTTTTGGGTTGCACGTTGAGTTCCCAGAACGTTACTTTGTCACAACCTCATGCAACCTCCTCTAAAGGTTCCCAGAACGTTAGTTTTGGGTTGCACATTGGGTTCCCAAAACGTTACTTTGTGACAACCTACATACAATCTTTAGAAATTGTTCTCTAAAGGTTCCCAGAATGTTAGTTTTGGGTTGCACATTGGGTTCCCAGAACGTTACTTTGTCACAACCTTCATGCAACCTCCTCTAAAGGTTCCCAGAACGTTAGTTTTTGGTTGCACACTTGGTTCACAGAACGTTACTTATAGTCATAACCTTCATAAAACTTTTAGAAAATGTTCTCTAAAGGTTCCCAGAATGTTAGTTTTGGGTTGCACATTGGGTTCCCAGAACGTAACTTTGTCACAACCTTCATGCAACCTCCTCCAAAGGTTCCCAGAATGTTAGTTTTTGGTTGCACATTTGGTTCCCAGAACAACCTTCATACAGCCTTTAGAGAACGTTCTCTAACACACTATTGGGGGGGGGGGGGGGGGGGCGGGGGCTTGTGATCTGGGGGCCCCAAGCAGGTGCTTAGTTATTGTTGAACAAATATTGTAGATTAATATTATTTCGACTTAAATATAATTTAAATATGTACGCATTATTTCCAGTTTACTTTTGTCCCAATGTCAAAATATTCGTTTAAATTAAATTAGAGTTTAAACTTTTCACATCAGTGTGCATTAACTATTCAGTCCAGTAGATGGCAGCATCACACTGTTAAGCCATGTCGAGCAAGGTGTTGTGGTATTTATAAGTCGAGGTGTTTGTTTGTTGCTTTGATTCCCGTTGATTTAAAGCTGCAGTGTCTCGAATAATTAAAGGGAACTGAGAGAATCGCTTTGTTTTTTTTTTTCACAGGAAATTCAATTAAAAGGAATCTGTTGCATTCCTCGGTCTTCACACACACACACACACACACACGCACACACTTCACAGACTTAGTATGCAGGGCTGAGGTTCCCTACGTGGACACGCTTGTCTAAATTAGCATCGCGCCCTTGTGTCGAACATGCCCCATCAAACCAGTTCCACTCCACCAGTCTGGCACATGCATGCTCGTCACGTTCACTGACACACACACACACACAGAGTCCATTATTCTGCACGTGTGTCCTTTAATTTCTTCATAAATGAGTGTATTCTCACCAACAGTGTAAAAAAAAAAGCAGATTTAAAGGGTTAAAATCTCAAATTTAGCAGCTTTGACACATGAAATGCACCTTTTTTTTCCCTCCTCCTTGCTTATTGCCGCTCCGTCTCCAGCGCCTCCAGAGTTTGTGTTTCACGCCGAGGAAGCCGCGACGTGTTAATCAGTGTTAGACTTTAGCCGCTAACCACAAAACTCCCCGAAGTGAAAATAATTAACAGCAAACCCTGGAAACGGATAACGTGCAAAAGCCGCGTTAGGAAACAGTTGCGACGGATGAAAACTTTTTTTGCTGTTGTTGAATCATTTGTGTGTGTGTGTGTGTGTGTGAACCTTGAGACACAAACAGCCATTGAGCAATAATTGCTTTTATGTAAAGCACCCTCTTACAAAAGGAGCTTTAAGAGCAATTACGGGCAATTATATTAGCAGTTGTTGCGGCGGGAGGAGCCATTAACGTTTTTTTTTTAAACGGGTAACGGCAAACGCTGCCAGTTTCAGCGACGCGGGAAACAAATATCGTGTGATGACGCGTGGATGTCACCCAAGCCCTTATTGGGCCCTGAAACCTGGATTATTTCTATGATATAATCCCGGCGCGACAGTCCAAACCTTCTAGAACACAGATATAAGACGCACTGACGTGCACAGATGGACCACAGGGGGGCGCTCAAGCTCTGGAATTGACTTTAAAAAAGGGTTTAAAGCTGCAGTACGTAAGCCTCTGCGATTGTTGTTGTTGTTGTTGTTCTGCCTCGGTTTTGTCTTCGTAAACTAGTGCTGGGCACGTCAACGTTAGCGCATGACACGTTTAGGCACCGTTTACCAGTAAGCTCTGTTAGCTCCGTTAGCTGCATTAGCTGTGTTAGCTCCTTTAGCGCCGTTAGCTCGCCTAGAGTCGCACCAGTGACCTGTGTGGTGTGCATGTGTACCTCTGTTTTTAAAGTTTAGTGTTACTTTAGAGACTTTTAGCAAATCGGGATTTTAACTAGCCGTTTACCAGTTAGCTCTGTTAGCTCCGTTAGCTGCATTAGCTGCGTTAGCTCCTTTAGCGCCATTAGCTCGCCTAGAGTCGTACCAGTGACCTGTGTGGTGTGCATGTGTACCTCTGTTTTTAAAGTTTAGTGTTACTTTAGAGACTTTTAGCAAATCTGGATTTTAACAAATCGGAATTTTAACAAATCGGGAGTCACGTAAACATGACGTCACACGCGCCTTTTTCCGGTCAGTCGTCATGGAAACGCGCCATGCGTTAACGTTGATCATCATAAACAGAAATGATGTACGTGGGAAAACAGTCTAATCTGACTGAGGGAGCGTTTGTGTGTATACACCAGCAGAGCAGGAACGGTTGTGAGAGTATAAAGTGACAGTGAACAGGTCAGATCACCCGTTTTGTGTCGAACTTATTTTTTTGACGGTCATTAAACTGCTGTGATGGTTTTTTTTTTTCTTGCTTTATTGACAACAGTTTATCTTTACACGTCCAAGTGTCAACATCGAGCCAAAACCTTGAGACTGAAGATCGACTAAACCGGTGGACGTGTAAGAGATCCATTCAAACCAACGGGTTCATAAGTGCTATTTATAAACACAAGGTGACAAAGTTTGTCTTGAACGCTTCCCTGTGTTTTTAAGACGAGAACAAACGGTACAATCATGATTCACAGGAACCAAAACATGTCTTTGCCTTTCACCCATTTGGTTTCCTAACACACACACACACACACACACACACACACACAAACACAGGCTGTGATTAAAGGTGTAACATTAACTTCCAGGTTTATGTTTATTCACTTTTCCGTTTTTTTTCCGCGCACACATTCCAGCAGCTACAGCTGTGGCCAAAACCAGGAGCGGAATCTTTGTGGTTTTTGTCGTTAGCGCTGCTGTTTTTTCGCTTTGTAGAGCTTATCTGCCAAACCCCATCATCTGTGGCGAAAGACCCCGCCGCCTCGTGTCGCTCCATCTCGCCGCCGTCACCTTGGCAACCGCTGCCGAGGTGAACTGCCTGCTGGGATAGTCGACCTCTCCACACTGAGCCGTGATGTGGACCGGACGTACAGAAGCTTTAAGAATGAGTGTCTTATATCCTCAAAAGTCCTCAAAATGTAGAATTTGTGAAATTTGGAAATATACGTCACAGTTCAAAGTTCACCCGGCTTGTTTTTTATCAACAAAATGTTTACATCACCACTAAAGATGCGACACATAAGAAGTTTTAAAGCCTGAATTATGTGAGCTATAAAGAAAGACACAGACAGGATGTCCATATAAGGAGTTGTGTATTATTCCCACAGCAAAGTTGCTGGTGATTTGCTGTGGGAATTGTAGTCAAATAAATTGTTTTATACTGTATAAAAAAAAATGTTGTTTGTGTACAAATGCAATGTTTTTTCAAAATAAAACTTTTTCCTCTTCATTTTAAATAGCAAATTGACAATAACTGCCAGATATTAGGAGCTATTCTAAAAAAAAAATGAGCAAAACTTACAGGATATATTCTGGTCCTTTTATGGTTAAAGTAAGTTTTGAGGGTTAGTTGTTTAAAGACTTAAAAAGCTATATAAGTTGGAATAAAGTTAACTAAAAAGTTTATATATATATATATATATATAAACAGTCAAACCAGACAGAGGTCATTTTGAGTGCGATAACTCAAATTGTCAAAATAATTCATCGTTTCATTCGAATTTAACTCAAAAACAGGGTAAACCAGGTTTATTTGGCCCTAGATTTCAAAATAAAGGGTCAAATTTGTGGTAATGTTTGGACCAAAGTATACGACGGTAAGTATATAACGGTCAAAGTAGATGGGGCGCCCATGGACAAAAGGTGTATGGGCGTTCAGGAGGACATTATGAGGGTTAAAACGTGTTGTAAACCTCAGTGATGTTGACAGGGCCGGCCCAAGCTTTTACGGGGCCCCAAAGCAGAATCAAATGTAACACTAAAACTGCATTAATTATAGTTTCTCTTTAACAAAAAAAAAAAAAAAAAAAAAACTTATAGAGCATTGGAATCACAAAAGTGACCGAATATAAATTTACACTTTCATATTCATAAGTGTGCTAATAGTGAGCTTAAATTAAAAAAAACAACAACAACAGACATTGTTTCTGCTGTAAACAAGTAAACAGCTTATACTCGTCGACTTTTACTACAAAGTAAAAGCACATTATTAAAGATAAGCACTATTAAGAGATCTAACGATATCAAGATTTATTTAATAAGGTTTTTTTGTTTTTTTTACCGCGCGCTATTATCGAGGCCCCCTAGTTCTCTTTATGCCTTGGGCCGATTGTGGATGTTGAGGTAATGATGACAAGGTCACAAAAACGCTTAAACTTATTGCGTTTGAAAATATACAAAAAAAAAGTTTTTGTACTGTAAAAAAAAAAAAAAAAAAATGTATTTTATCAATTATGGAACACACAACTTTAAAGGTTTTTTTTTTAGGGTTAAGTTGGTTTTAGGTATAGAATTAAGGGTTAGGGGTTTGGTATAACGTGGTTAGGGTTAAAGGGTTAATTGTTGTTGTTTAGGCCGTGCATGTAAATTAACCACAGAAGAAAAGCTGTACAAAGTGGTTAAGTTTAGATTTGAGTTGTGGTTAGATTGTGTGTGTGTGTGTGTGTGTGTGTGTGTGTGTGTGTGTGTGTGTGTGTGTGTGTGTGTGTGTGTGTGTGTGTGTGTGTGTGTCCCAAAACATCTTAAAACACAATTTTCCCCTTTTTTGTCAGATTTATTAAATCATTAGTGTGTTCAATTGTAATAAACACATGTGGAGGGGGGGGGGGGGCGTATGGGGGGTTAAAAAATAAATAATAATCCAAATCATCACACATGGAAATAAACAACAGTAACTTTCTGGTACATTAACTTAAGGGGATTTCCTAAAGGAAAAAAAAAAAAAAAAACTTTTTTCTAAGTGGAGAAACACTGGACTTATTTCCTCTTAAACTGTGCCACAACATAAATCCACCGACACGAGACAAAAGTATAAGAAACACCTTTAAAAAGGGAAGATAAATTATTGCTTATCTTATAAAACAACACATTTAAACGCTTATTTTTTTCCACTTATAAATGCGGGTGAGTTTGCAGCATTACAGGGGAACTGCACACATATTTAAATAACTTTGTCTTAAGTCTATGTAGTTTTTGGGGACATTTTCTGTCCTCGAAAAATACTCGACGACGCGTAAAAGCACCGACATCTGGATCCTGGATTCAACAAAAAAACAACAAACATGAGGAAACTTCAGGGAAACGTTCGTCTTCATTAATATCCAGATATTTATTTTTTCTGTTCGTTTTGTGAAAGTTATGTTCACGTGTCGCTGTACATCCTCTTGCAGTCTATGGAGGGCGACGGCGTGTCTGGACCCATGCTGCCCACCTGCGAGTACGCGTCCTCCGGGGTGCGCGGAAGTCCAGGCGGCGTCATGCGCTTCTCCTTCTGCCTGCGGTTGCAGAACCAGACCCGCACCACCTCCTTCTCCAGCTGCAGAGAGTCCGCCAGAGAGTTGATCTCCTGCGCGGACGGTTTGGGACTCTTGAGGAAGTGGCTCTCCAGCGCGCCTTTGACGCTCACCTCGATGGACGTGCGCTTTTTCCTCTTCCTGCCCTGCGCCGCGATCTTGTCGATGTTGGTCGGGCTGCCCGTGGTGGAGTCGGCCTCCTCCAGCCATTTGTTGAGCAGAGGCTTGAGCTTGCACATGTTCTTGAAGCTGAGCTGCAGCGCCTCGAACCTGCAGATGGTGGTCTGGGAGAAGACGTTGCCGTAGAGCGTGCCCAGCGCCAGGCCCACGTCCGCCTGCGTGAAGCCGAGCTTGATGCGCCGCTGCTTGAACTGTTTGGCGAAGAGCTCCAGGTCGTCGGAGGTCGGCGCGTCCTCGTCCGCGGAGTGCGCCTCGTGGCTGGCGGCGCTGTGGTGGTGCTGCTGCTGCTGCGGGTGCAGGTGCGTGTGGTGGTTGTGGTGGTGGTGGTGATGGTGGAGATGCTGGCCGCCGTGCTCCAGCTCCGGGGACTGTCCGCCGCGCGCAAGCCCCGCGTGCATGAGGCTGTGCCCGGCGTGTGCGCTGAGCATGCCGTTGACAGTGAAGCCTCCAGGCTGGGAGTAGATGAGTGAATGCTGCTGCTGCTGCTGATGGTGATGCTGCTGCTGCTGCTGCTGCTCCTCTCCCCAGCTGCCCGGGTGCGCTTGGTGAGCACCCAGATGCGGGGACCTGTGGTGCAGAGCAGACCCAGAGTGGAGCTCCTCCCTGCCGGCGTTCCTCTTCACCTCCTGCGCCTGGGAGCTCGGGGGCCACGGAGAACCCGCCTCCACTGCCGCGACTGCGGCCGCGGCTGCTGCGGCCGCTGCGTGCGGCAGCGCCGTCACCCACTGGTGAGCGTGGGTCAGCATGTGGCCCCCGTTGCTCGCCTGCATGAAGTCACTCTGCACCATCTTGAGTGCAGGGTCCCCCCCTCTGTATCCAGCAGAGACCGCGGTGGTCACGGCGGTGCTGCCCGGCTGCATCCCGGCGCTCCTGCGCTCAGAGTGGAGCACGGAGCCGGATAAAATCCTGCTGCTGGCCAGGTACGGACTGGAGGTGGCTGTTGCCATTCTACACAGCATAGAAGTTCTGTCTTTATTTAACCAGAGTCCCACTTTACTCTAAATCCATAAAGTCAGTCGAGATCATGCGCGTAAATGTTATTTGGGTAAATAAAAAATCACTCCATTGATGATTTTAGATCAGATTTCTTGTGCGTTCCCGTGCGCCAAAACTTTTACGTCCCGCGCGTAATCCACCGATAAACGCAAAGAACAAGCGCCAAAGACCCTATCCACTTCTCCTGGTGAATTCTTTGAAAAATAATGAAACACAAAAAAAAAAGAAGCAGATCGAACTTTAAAGCCTCAGTGCGCGCTCCTGAGTCTCGCTCCTTCTGCTCTGTCCCGTGCGTCCTCAGTCTGAGGCTCTGTGTGTTTACGTTGTGCCAAAGGCTGAGGATGATTCCTCTTCTTCTTCTTCTTCTTCCTCCTCCATCCAATGACAAGTGGAAGCCTGCGCAAAGCTCCCGCTGATTGGACGCGCAGTCAGAGAGGAGCTGCTGCGTCTTCAGAGTCAAAACCTCGGCTCAACTAAAGTTCCTGCTGCGAGGAAAAGCAACACTTTGGAGGAATATTATATATTAGATGCCTCAATATATATATAGTTTACAAATGAAGTATTATTAACTCATATTTCAGAGGCTATAAAGTTGTTTTTTTTCTTGATCTGCTTTGGATAAACTGAAGGTTTAAATGTGTTTTTTTTTCATATGTTCAGTGCACGTGCATGCTGCAGCTCAGTCAATGTGTTACCTAAAGGATAAAAAAAGATCTTAAAAAGACCAAATAGACAAATATGAATTAAAATGGAATAATATGAATATATGGGCTACAGTGACCATATTTTAGAATAAAGCGTCAAATACACTTTCTTATAAGAAAAGCTTTTGTAAAGAGTTTATAAATTGATAATATTTGCTAAGGAAAATCAATTTTCTTCTTCTGCACCCCATGTGGCTCCTAATAACAAGTCTCTAAGTTGCACATTATTTTTAAATATATATATATATATATTTATTTTGGTCCGAATGCTCTGATTGGAAATCAATTTCCCAACAAATGAAATCAAAACAAAAGCTGCAACACAAAGAAAACAGTGATTTTCTTACACAACAACTAAGAAATATGACTTAAAATCAACTCATCTTGAGAGTTTAATATGTTAAAAAAAAGAAAAATGTGCATTAACTGAAGTTGCAATGGTAATTATCATCATATTAAGTGATTATCTCACATAAAAACTTGAAACTTGAAATATGACTTAAAATCATCTCATCGTTGGGGTTTTATAATTAAAACACATTATATGAATATGCACCAAAAGAGAAATGGGCAATTATCATCATATTTAGTGATTTTCTTACGTTAAAAACTCCAAAATGTGACTTAAAATCAACTCATCTTTGGGGTTTATGATTAAAATACATGAGATTAATATGTACCAAGGGAGAAATGTGCAATTATCATCATATTTAGTGATTTTCTTACGTTAAAAACTCTGAAATGTGACTTCAAATCAACTCATCTTGAGAGGTTAATATGTTAAAAAAGAGAAATGTGCATTAAGTGAAGTTGCAGTTTTCAGTTTTACGAATGAACTTTGAGGGGAAAATGAGTTAACGTTAGTTTTTAACGCACAAACACACACACACTCACAGCTGCAGACATTCGTCGTGACTCTCGTGTCACGTGGAAAGTCGACTTATCGCAGACCATGCAGCGAGGGCCCCCCGAGCGTCGCTCCAATTAGCATTTAGCTCCAATTAGCATTTCATTCATCACGGACGACTTCTAAACAGTAAAAAACAACTACGTTATTGCATTTTAACGGCCGTTGTGATGGAGTGATTATTGTTTCCACCGCTTCTTTTTTTCCTCTCTCTCTCTTCCCAAAGCTGTTTATTGTTGAGCTGCGTTTTTTTTTCACTCAAACAAAAGCTTTCACAGTGTTGTCGTGTTTTTTTTGTTTTTTCCAGTCGACCAATGCAATGCAGAGAAAACCAGACGACTCAGGGAATGCGGTAATGTTTTTCATGTGTTGTGCTGGCTGCTCGCAGCAGCAGCAGCAGCAGCAGCAGCGCTGGGTTCCTCTTATTTGTTATTCATGAAGGAAGCTGGGTGAAGAGGCCTTCTTCTTATGATGCACATTTTTCTCCCCGCTCTCCTCCCTGTCTTGCTTTTTTTGCACGCCGGTGCTCGACGACTAAGCGAATACGGCGATTTGGCGTTTTAATCCAGACTACGGACGTCTAATTGTTTCTTTTAGTCTCTTTTCTCTCTCCTTCTCTGTATCCTCGCCCTCTGTTGAGTCTTCAATATGCAGATCGGCCATTTCTTCCCGGGGCTATTTTCTTTGGTAGACTTTTTTGAAATATGCAAATGCGTCCAACAAAAAAAATTGCAAAAAAAAAAAAGTGGATGGAGGGGGGGGGAGAAAAGAAAAAAAGAAAACCTTCATCTGGGCTCCAGGACTTTTCCATTCAAAGAAACAGATGATTTTTCTCTCTCTTGTTCGCGCTCTTGTTTTGCTTCGTCTGTCGAGGGTCGAGAGCTGTACACAAAAACCTGGCAGACAAAACAACAATAAAGCGGCAGAAAGGATGACAAGTGAATATTCTCCTCCTCCTCCTCATCATCATCATCATCCTCGTCCTCCTGGTGTGGTTTTGTTTTGATATCATGTGTGATTTCAGATTATATAA